>NC_137613.1:3116021-3211021 GCF_963280865.1 Gymnoscopelus braueri | reverse complement strand
TTTATGGTGCAAAATGGGGCGTGGAGCAATGTAAATGAACCTCTCGGGACTTTCACGCCCAGCTGGCTGTCATTATAATATAGAGCTGGTCGTACTATACGCACGTCTCTGTGATATACGAACCCCTTTGGGAATTGCACGTCCGTTTGTGAGTACCAAAAATACGACCTCCTTTACGAACTTTATTTACCCCATATTTACGACCCTCGTTATGAATCCGGGCCATTGATCCCACGCTACTAAATCCTAACAGTTTTATGAAAGAACCTGTTTCTATATCATCGGTGCTCAAAACATTTTCATGTCAAGGACCCCCAAAATGATATGTATTTGGCCTTGGACCTCCTTCTCAACGTATTAAGTTCCAGGGACCCCAAGAAACACAGATCGGAGTTAAAAATGATCGCTTGCAAAAAAAGGGTTTGTACAAATTTCCAAGATTTTTCAAAAATAGCAGATCTACAAGTTCATAGCGCGTCACTTCGTGCCGCGCTATGAGCTTGTAGATCTGCTATTTTTGAATAGCCAAAGTAACACAGATGCTTACCCGGCTTTAATGTGTTGAGGAGTCTGGGCCACGTTCACTGACTAGTTCTCTGTGGACTGACATTCTGGGAAGATTGTAAAAGACAAATAATGCAAAACAAGAGGCTGAAATACTGTTCTATCTCAGCTCTCATAGACAGTCTGTCTATCTGGAGAAGACAATGTTTCATATCCTTCACTATTACATGTTTTTATCAACATGAACTTATTATTTATGCATAAACATGAATTAACATTATTCCATACTTCTGCTCTGACAACAGTTAATACTGTATTGACTTACTAGAAAGACACTTTACAAGACCCTACTGGAGAGAATTAACTCATTTATCAACACCAACAATAAACATTTATCAACACAAAAGGTAGACTAACATATTAACCCTTTAAGACCGGGAACGCATCTGTGTGTCATTTTAAGATTTCTTTGGTTATTCAAAAATAGCAGATCTACAAGCTCATAGCGCGGCACCGAGTGCCGCGCTATGAGCTTGTAGATCTGCTATTTTTGAAAAATCGTGAAAATGTGTGTAAATCTTTGAATATATATATTTTAAAGCGAACATTTTTAACTAATTTTTTGATGGGGGTCCACGGCCAAATACATATAATTCTTGAGAACCACTGATATTATAGAAACAAAAGTTTTGTTTTAAAACTGTTAGGATTTAGAAGACATTTGTAGAATCCCCCAGAAGTAAAGATTTAAGTTACAAATATTACCTTTAAAAATATATATTCAAAGACCCACCATTTTCCCCAAAAATAGCAGATCTACAAGCTCATAGCGTGGCACTCGGTGCCGCGCTATGAGCTTGTAGATCTGCTATTTTTGAATAGCCCAAAGAAATGTAAAAAAAATGACACAGATGCGTTCCTGGTCCTGATGGATTAAACACACAACAGGAGCTTTAAACACTAAAGGCAGAAACACAAATACTGTAAAAGTGAAACAAACCAAAACACAGGTGTGTGTGTGTGTGTGTGTGTGTGTGTGTGTGTGTGTGTGTGTGTGTGTGTGAGAGCAGCAGTAATGGCTGCCATCAATCTGACTGCTTAGACCTTTAGATTCAACTACACACAATAAAGTAAAACACAATCACCACATTTCTGGTAAAAAACCCTCAAGACAAGCTTTGTTTTACATCACAGAGCTTATTTTGAACATGTTTTATGTTCTAATACTTTATTTACCTGAACAAACAGGGACAAACTGATGTTGTTCTTTCTCTCTTCCTTGAGGAATGACGTCACCTGACCACCTGGAACTACCTGTGTCTCTCACAGGTGGAGTCGCCCCCTTGTGGTGAAACGTGGGATAGGTCTTTTCCTACTGCTCATTCAAAGACACAATAAGGCTCTTAAACATACAAGAAACATACATGATAAAACACACATGTGGGGCTGCCTCAGTGTTTAGGGGAGCCTTAACACTGAGGCTGCCTCAAATTTGTGTAGATCTAATGTTTTGTAGATCTAATGTATGGAATTCTAGGGTTCAAGTGGTTAATGTAAAATAAACTAAATCCTATCACACAAAGATTTGGTGGACCCCCTGTAGTAGCTCTGAGGACCCCCTGTTGAAGACCCCTGATGTAGACAGTGTCCTAACATACATTTAACAATGAAACAAAATGCATATAAAGATATGCAGTTAAAATGTTTTTGTATAATTGTTGTGCTATTGCTCGTTTAGATGTTTGAATGTTCATGAAAGACAATGGACTGGACCTGATGGGGAAAGCTTCAGAGTAAAGAGCTGGGTGGGATTTGAACCCTCGAACCTCTGGATCATGTAGACAGAGCTTCAACACACTGTGCTGCCTGCTGCCTTGCTTCATCACAGTCTTCATTCTGCTTTGATTAACAACAAACAATGATACAATAAAAAGAAGGAAAAAAAACTTACAACAGCATATTAGTCTATGGTTTGTTGTGTTGCTTGTCTAGATGTTTGAAGGTTCAGAAACCACAATGTCTCTGGCTTTTATGTCATTATCCATTTGTCTTTTGATGAAGCTTAACATAAAATGTAACACAGTGGCAGATCTACAAGCTTTTCTCGCTATTTTATTAAATGTGTTTTTAATAATAAAAAAGGAATGGTTTTGGACACAATATTTTGTATATATATTAGTGAATGAAATGTATAATTTATTAAATAAAATAGGCAACATCAAATACATATTAAAAAATTTGAGTGAGCGACACTTTATTAGCAAAAAAGTATGTTATTGATATCCTGATAGGACAGTGATAAAAAGCCACAAGGAACCTTAGTTTTGGAGATTCCTCTAGATAATAATAAGAATAACTTTTAACAGAGTATTTCACTACACAATACAATACAATACACTGCAGTATTGATACTTTTACTTGAGTAAAAACTGTGAGTACTTCTTCCATCACTGTATTAAAGCACATAACTGCTGTGTATTTTAATGCAGTTCAAACGTGCAGATCCCCATAATGTCCAGCAGATGGCAGTGCAAAACCACATATTTTAAATAGATGAATGATTGATTGATTCTTTCACAGTCGATACAAAACAAAGACATGACACAATCACAACCACTTTATCCATGTATTTGCTGGCCATCAAAAATAGCAGATTTACAAGCTCGCAGAAAATGTTTGAAGAAATATCGAAAATGTGGACCCCCAGAAGCAAATATTTGAGTTAAAAATGTTCGCTTTAAAAATATATATATATTCAAAGATATGCACACATTTTAGATTTTTCAAAAATAGCAGATCTACAAGCTCGGTGCCGCGCTATGAGCTTGTATATCTGCTATTTTATTAATAACCAAAGCTAAGTGGTTAAAATGATTGTGACACTATGTTAACTAATTTCGCTGGGGACCCCCCAACATGTTGTGTTGCCTGACAGAGCTATAAGTGTATTCTGAACCCATTAAGACCGGGAACATATCTGTGTCATTTTAACATTTATTTGGGCTATTAAAAAACAGCATAATCTACAAGCTCATAGCGCGGCACCGGGTGCCGCACTATGAGCTTGTAGATCTGCTGTTTTCCAAATCCTTACAGTTTGTTGCTCGGTGGTGATCCAACTTTTCCATGTCAAGGACCCCCAAAATCATATGTATTTGGCCTTGGACCTTGCAAATAAAAGGTGTGAGAACCACTAGTACTAGTGGACTCATAATGTGTCATATAGTGTCGTAGTAAATCAGTGTCATACATATTCTGAAGAAAACCTGGAGACTGACGTTCAGTAATTGGTTCTTATGATCAAAATAAGAACAATAATGTTATGTAAAACAGAGAATCTAAGTCTTTACCACGGACACATTGATGAGCCCTGCTGCATGGCCATGGGCAGAAAGATGAAGAAACTGGACGTATGATTCTCATTGTAAAAACATAAATATGATACAGTATGTAATGATAGGATATAATATGATACAGAATGTAATGATGGATATATTATGATACTGTATATAATAATAGAATATAATATGATAAATGTCTCATTCTTGGTCTAGTGTGATGAATGCACTGAAGTGGAACGAGAGCTGGATGAACACGTTTATGAATAAACATTTTATCTTTGAATGAGTGTGAGCAGAAAAATGATGGAGATGGCGTTGTTTGGAACTTGTTCAGATCACCAACATATTGGAAGGGGTATAAAGCAGAATCTTGCCTTTATATCTTTATTAGCAAGAAGAAGGATATTATTGGAGTGGAAATCACCACTGGCCCCTAAAGCATCTGTATGGCTTAAAGACCTCACAATGTACCTACATTTGGAGAAAATTTAATTTAATCTGAGAGGATCACCGGGAAAATTCGATCAGGTGTGGGGCCCTATGATTAAATATATAACTAAATTAAAGACGTTACAGGACAGATAAAGCAAACACCACCATCGACACGTTGACAAGCTCTAGGTTAATACATGCTAAAGGAAGAAAATAACGGATTCCTACTTTCCTTTTTTGTATACACTCCATATGTACCATGGGGAGGGTTAGCGAGGGAAATCATAATACTTATGAATTGATTATTATGTATTTTCTATTTTTTATTTTGAGTTATGTAAGTGTATGTTACATGTCTGAATGTTGCATGTTGTATATGGGATTGGAGTGGGGGGTAGTAAGGGCACAAAAGAAAATAAGTACTTTTGACATCCTATAGCAACTGTATTCCCATGTACTTGTCAAAAGCAATAAATACACATTTAAGAGTGTGAGCAGAAAAATTAAACAATAACATATCACATGTGTTCTGATTATTGTGCACAGTGTATCGTGTTAATGAGGAATCTAAACAGCACAGAGTAAGGATTTCTAATTAATTTAGAGATCTGTTATTTATGAGTGATTCTGTAGGCCTATCCATCAGTGTGACAGTTTACAGTTGGTAGTAAGCTTTGTATCTATAGTGAGCTGTATTGATTGATTGAATATTTTATCAGGCAGAAATGTAAAACAGCACAAGTACAGTTAATAACACTTTGTCTAAAAGGTCCGTCCAAAAAAGTCCTTGCGGTCTTGTTTCCATTGAGGTCGTGACATGACAACACTATGAATATTAATACACAGGAACAACGACATGTCAAGAATACATTTATTAAACTATTATTACTTCTACACATGATCATACAATAACATGTGAAGAATGAGAATAATATCACATTCATATTCAATTAAAACACAATAATGGAATGAGTGAGGAAACAATGATGTAATAATGAATCAATGAATAAACAATGATTGATTTGAGTTCATAAACACATTTAGTAGATGTTTGAATCCAGAGTGATTGACAAAGTCCAAGATGAGAGTCAAACTATGAGTCAAATCTGCTGTCAAAATGAACACTGCTCACATCACTCGGGTGGCTCAGTGGTAAAGTCCCTGCCCACCACCACGGAGGTTGTGGGTTACAATCCACCGTGGTGCATCCGGCTTTGTCCAACGTCTATGTGAACACAACTGACCCGTGTTCAGGGGAGGGAAGCCGGGCGGGAGGAGGAGGATATATGTCACTGTATGTACTCCTATGGGCTGGGGGGGGGCACTGGTCAGTGGGGAGTGTTGGGCGGGAGGAGTGGGACGAAGGCCCTACGTCCTGCCGGTGGGGGCTCCTCACTGGCAGGTGAGCCAATAGGAGACAACACAGAGATGTGTGTGGGGAGGAATTCATTGGCATGACGACTAAACTGGGGAGAAACTTTGAAACATGATTGGCTACTAAGTTAAAAACATGTAATAAAACACTGAACACTGCTCACAATGTGTCGCTTTGTGACGTAGATCTTAGATATTAGAGGGGGGGGGGACCAATTACAGAACCCTGGGGGACTCCAGTCAATAAAGTATAAGGGGTTAACTGGTTAAGTATAAAGGTTTATATACAATAAACAATATTGTTACTGTGAGAATTACATGATCAAATATACAGTTTTCCTCAGTCTATTCTTGTGTAAAAATATCAAAGAATCAAATATACATAAAATATGAGTTTGTATCATAAGAGACACAATATGACACTGATATTTACATCATCATCATCATCATCATCATCATCATCATCAGTGTTGATGGACAGTATTTATGATACATATTTATAAATGTATGGAGTGGAGGTTTGTTCACTTCTATCTAATCTAATCTAAGATCTAAAGCTCCCTGTGGTGATGACTCATTTATACCATAGAGTTTGACATTAATATGGATTTGACCAGGGACCCCCATTTGAACATATTTGTGCCAGGGACCCCCATTTGACCATATTTGTGCCAGGGACCCCCATTTGAACTTATTTATGCCAGGGACCCCCATTTGAACGTATTTGTGCCAGGAGCCCCCATTTCAACATAATTTGTGCGACGGACCCCCATTTGAACACATTTGTGCCAGGGACCCCCATACAAGATTTCGGTTATAATTTTCTAAAATATATTATATTAAAAAAATATCGTATTTTTTTTAAAGTAGCAGATCTACAAGCTCACAACCCGTCGCGATGTGACACGTTGTGAGCTTGTAGATCTGCTACTTACAAATGGCCAATATATACAGAGGTTAACGTGGTTAAACTGATTTTTGAGACGACTGGTTCTCAAATTGGGGTCCAGGGGCCCCCGGGGGTCCTTGAGGGCGTTCCAGGGGGTCCTAAGCTAAATGATTAAATATACAGCATTAAAATCAGTGTAACCACTTTAACCATCAAATACTTTGCTATTGGAAAATAGACGATCTACAAGTTGTGAGCTTGTAGATCTGCTATTTTAGGATTTTATCATTTGTAACATTTTATACGACAAATATGTTGTCTTAAGGAGGTCCGGGGTCAAAGGTCAAATACATTGGGGGTCGTTGACATGACAACGTTAGAGAAACACTGAATCTACAGGAGCTTTAATGTGACTGTCACTGTGCTGCTTATTACATCATCATGTTGATGTCACTGTTATGTCATGATGAGTCACTCATGCCCAAATATGGAGCCCATGACGTCAGACTCAGCTAGTCTCAAAGTATCCTGGCAACAGTGGTAACCATGACAACCTGCACTCACTCAAACATGTTGAGTAACCATGGTGACCTGATGTCATCCTCACATAGAGACTCTATCTCTGCTCACACAGACACACTGAGGAGGAGGAGGAGGAGGTGTACCAGTCTAACCAGAACCCAGCATAGAGAGGTTCAGAGAATGTGTTCTGGAAGGTGTACAGGTGTGCCAGTGAGTCAGAGGACCCTTTATAAAAGGACAGAGTCCCAGCAGGCCAGTCCAGATACACTGATACTCTCTTGGAGCCAGACGGACTGACAGGGAGGACAGTCTGCTTATTATTGTGTCTGACAGTGTAACTGTTACCATGGAGACCACCACCACCACCACCACAGAACAGACTCCAGGACTTGTCATTGTTTCCAAGCCCACAGTCATCACCACCTCCTTTCCTGCTGATCCCTCTGTAAGTCACTGCTATAGAAACCTCTCCACTCCACTCTACCTCCCAGTAACAGCGTCCAGTCAGACCCTCTGTACACAGAACCTGAGGCCATACATCAAACCTGTCAGGATGTTCAGGATATGATTGATCCTGTCCCCTCAGTGTCACCTTTCTGTTGTTCTCAGACAGAGAGAGGATTCTGTGTGCTGTGTTTGTGTCCAGTGTGAGAGTATGGTAATCTGATGAGAAAAAACAACACAGTAAACATTACATACATCATTCACTGACACACACACACACACACACACACACACACACACACACACACACACACACACACACACACACACACACACACACACACACACACACACACACACACACACACACACACACGATCAGAAGATCGTCTCTGTCGGGTGGAAACCTTGTATGTCCAAAACATTTATTTTATTAATATCATTTTAAAACCATTTTAAAATAGCCAATGGTCAAAAGATCTACAAGCTCACAACGTGTCAGAGATACAAGGTTTCTGCCCGACGACAACACAGTAAAATGTGAGTCAGAATGTCTTAAAGCCTCCAGGTGAGAAGTGACTTTCTGTGAGAAAATGTTTACATTAAGTTTATGTGAAATGACATCAATGTGGAAAAGTACTCACATGTTTTACTTAAGTAAAAGTATCAATACTGCAATGTATAAATACTCAAGTAAAAGTCCGGAATTCAAAATGTACTTGTGTAAAAGTACAAAAGTATTGGTATTAAAATGTACTTAAAGTACCAGAAGTAGAAAGTACTCATTATGCAAAATGTCCCATTTCACAAGTTTTCAAATGTATAAATTGTATAAAAATCTTTTGAAAATAGCAGATCTACAAGCTCACAATGTGTCGCATCGCAACGCATTGTGAGCTTATAGATCTTCTATTTTCAAATGGCCAAAATGAATAAAGGGCTGAAGTGAACTTATGTTTTGTAAGAATAATCTAAATGCTCCAAGTAACTAGTAACTAAAGTTTTCAAATAATTGTAGTGGAGTAAAAGTACAATATTTGCCTCTGAACTGTAGTGGAGTAGAAGTAAAAGTACAGAAAATTGGAAATACTCCAGTAAAGTAAAAATACCTCAAAATGTTACTTAAAAATACCTCAAAATGTTACTTAAGTAAAGCACTTGAGTAAATGTACTTAGTTACTTTACACCTCTGAAAATACACACATCCTGTTACATCAAAGGTTCCTAAAATGTTAAGGCTGCGACCCCATTTGAACTGGGGACCCCCCAAAATAAACATATTCTAACTGGGGACCCCTCAAAATAATCATTTGAACTGGGGACCCCCAGAATAATCATACTTGAACTGGGGACCCCCCAAAATAATCATTTGAACTGGGGACCCCCAGAATAATCATACTTGAACTGGGGACCACCAGAATAATCATACTTGAACTGGGGACCCCCCAAAATAATCATTTCAACTGGGGAGGGACCCCCCAAAATAATCATATTTGAACTGGGGACCCCCCACCCTGACAAGCACTTGTCAGGGTGGGGGAAGTTGTAGGAGTTGAGGAGTCATTTAGTTTGACTCGGTTCCACATATAAATATTGTGAAAATATCCGATCTACAAGCTCACAACGCCTCAGCGTTGTGAGCTTGTAGATCGGCTATTTATAGCCAGGTCATTTATAGTCGATTGGCTATGTATAGCCGATCTACCACTTATAGATCGGCTAGCTTGTAGATCTATTTTGTAGATCGGCTATTTTCACAATGTTTGCCTCTTTCTTACGTAATATTTGACAATTTGGCCATTTGGTGTTAAAAAGGTCTTAAAAGTCCTTAAATTGTAACATTATAAATGTGCAGATACCCTGTATACACGTGTGGGTCATTCCAGAATTGGAGGACATTTGGGCTTTCAAATTTTTGAAAAATTAACCTTCTATTTGACAAATTTCTGTTATATATTAATCAATAATAGGTAATAAACTATCAAAAGCTTGATTGGCTCAGCTCAGGCATCAAAGATATTTTTTTTATTACATGTTTTATTTGTTGTTTGCTATACCTGGCGCAACCCTGTTACCAACACTCAGGAACCTGAAAAAAGTGCATTAATGTATTTTTAAGATATAATTCCTTTACCATTAGGTTAAAGAAGTAACATTCTCTCTGAATAAACATTTGATTTCAGATATGAATTTATTTCAATTAGTTTAAGCAACTTTTGAAATCTATCTTGCACAACTTTTCAATTGTGGCATGTTTCACTTTACTAATTTAAGTATTAATTTTCAAATATTTGCTCTAACCCATTATGCATATAATTACTTAAACTCTTTAAAGGACAATAGGTCAAACCCTTATGCATTGAGAAAGACATTTATGTTAATATTTGATTAAAATGATAATATAATTGAAATTACAGTAACAGGGTTGAATAGCTACATTACTTCTGATTATAGATTATTTTCAATGTGACAAATAAATGCTCAAGACCACATAATTAGTCTTTTAATAACTTTTAATAACAGAAAATGAAATATTATTTGAATAACTTTTAATATGTTTCACATGAGGATGGTTGGTAGGTAGTGTGGAACTGGAAAATGGACAAGGAGGCAGCAGAGCTGTTCCAGAAAATCTGGGTTTTATTTTGCAAACAGGAGCTCACACAAGACACGTCTCACCAACATCAACCCCATCTGATTACTAGTTTTCAAACACATTTTATACCTGATCACCAGCTAACTTGACCAATCAGGGAAGACTCTACTAAGGAGTTCCACTTAGACACAGGTGGCATTGATCACACCTCAATTAGACCTAACCTGTCAAGCCTATTAAGTTAGAGGACATAACCATTTACCATAACCATGTGTACAATGCAGACAATAACACATACTGTGTTAATGTTAATAAATTAACAAAGTATTTCCTTCTGTGAAATTAATAATACAACCAGAACATCAATATAACCAGGAAATCACATGTCAACTTAAGGGGGATGAACTCTTAAATGGTTATGTCCAGGAATTTAAGTCTGTAGACAAAGAATAGTGAAAGTGAATAGTGAAAACATGAGCAAGAGGAATCTGAACCTTCCCCTTGCAAACATTACACAATCAATGACCTCATACCTGAATATGAATGTGATTACATGTTTGGAATTTTGGTACTCCATGATATTTTTCACCCCTTCTGCCTTTGGCTCACACATAACCTTGAAAAAGAATAACGTTTTTCTTACCACAAAAATGCTTAATAGTGAACTGGTATGGTTGGAGGGCTATAGACACCAATGGAGGATGCAGGCATTCTGATGTTGCATCGAGCTAGTGCATCCGCCTTAGGGCTCAGTGGTCAGTCAGCAGCTTGAACTCCCTCCCCAGCAAGAAGTAGCATAGTAGTAGTAGTAGTAGTAGAATGATGACCTCTCCAATCTCGTCCTTGGTACGACTGCCTGGACGCATCCATCACTTGTAAAGCCCCTTCAGTCAGATCTCTCTGACAGTCTCCTCTGCTGGAACAATGGTGCTGCAGAACCTCTATCTATAAGTCTCTTCAGTAGCATTGTATTTGTTTGGTACTGCTGTTTTGATAGCTTCGTATGACTCTGACTGTTGTTGTTCATCCATGCCAGCATATGCTTCAAGGGCCCGTCTGGTCAATAAAGTGACAACCGGGGCAACCCATTTTCCCTGCCTCCACCCCATGCACTCAAACCGCACAGAGAAGCTCTCAGCTTCCTCACCTTCTCTGATGTCTGGGATTCTCGGTTCTGAAACATGAGAGGCTGGAGTTCGGTTAGGTGGATTATCAGGTCTCTGATCCAGTGGCCTGGGCTGTCGTGATGTCTCTGTGTCCATTGCACCAGAAGCTGTTTGGACTTGGTTACGGCCAGAACAAGATTTATTCAGTCCGTTTAGAACGACACATAAAGTTCCTCATCTCTTCCATGAGCTAGTAACAGGTGGTGCCATTGGAGTACTCACTGTAGCCTCTTTTGGTCGCACCACTGGTCCTTAATCACTTGGTTTGGCGGCTACCAGAGAACAGTCAGATGGATCGGGAACAGAGATGACAACCCCTTTAACTGGAGGCCCCAACTCCATGCTCCCCTCACGCCAAACACTTTCTTGACTCCCCAGTTCAACTGGGTTCAGCCTGGTAGCTCAGCCTCTTCCACGACCACCTGGCATCATGGTCTACTTCACAGTTGTCAAATTCATAAAGGCATACCATCCCACCACTGCCACCAAACAACTATAACTCATTTTGACTACATGGTTAAAATAAAATGAAGCAATATAGTCTGTAAAATTCAATAATGTTTAAAATACGTAGATTAACCTAAATTATAGTTTAGATTATGTAATGTTTTTAATTTAACCATAAATAATAGTGTTTTAATTCTATTAATGCAACCCTGTTAATGTTGCACAACCCTGTTACTCTAATGACAGTAACAGGGCTGCAAGTAACAGGATTGCAAATCTATGCTAATGTTAGCTTTTTCTCAGGAATAGAAGCTAGCTGTTTAGATATCTGTTAGGATTTACCAAGAGGACAAACTCACATAAGTAAATAAGTACAGATTTTTTTGTCAAGTATTTATCTTATTCTGGAAATATGCATAACAGGGTTGCGTGAGGTAGGTTGAGACATTCAAGCAAGGCTGACAATGTTATACAAATATGAATAATAGAAGAGAGGAGATACCTTTGCTCTACCCATGCTGTTAGGAAAGTGTTTGATGATGTCACTTCTAGTGTGTCATGTGACTCACACTTTTCTTCTTCTTTTACCATGCTAAAAAGGTTAAGGTAACAGGGTTGCATGCAAGTTGTGGGACACAGGTTCCTTGCATAATAATACTTATTTAAAATATTATGTTAATTAAAAAATATGTTTGCACATCTACAAGAGACATGTATGAACAAAATAATGCAAAAGAAAGTAGATTTAGATGTCATTTTAACAGTTTTATCTGAGATTCAATTTGGTCACCAAGGGGGTGGGACAAGAGAAAACTAGCATTTTAGGGGTACTACAGACTTATTTGGTATTTTTTTTAAATATGTTCAAACATTTTTTTCTACATGTTGATTTAGATTTGGTCTCAGGACAAGTCAAAGTTACACGGCAACTGCATTATTTAGTATTTTGTAAATGGATTATTTGACATTTCTTGGGTGGGACGTAAAATGTCCTCCAATTCTGGAATGACCCTTATACTGTATGTTGGTTTGTTTACTGTTGAAAACAATGTTACACATTAAGATAATCATCTGGGGACCCCCCACAATAATTCGGGGACCCCCCTGGGTCCCAGTTTGGAAACCACTGTGTTACATAGAAAACATTCAGCATCTACAAGTTAGCAACACCTCACACCATGGTGTGAAGCGTTGCTAACTTGTAGATCGGCTATTTTAGTTATTTTTGAAATATGGAGGAATTACAAGCTGATATACAAGCTCACAACGTTTCACGATGCGAGGCGTTGTGAGCTTGTAGATCTACTATTTATTATGTATATACATTTTTTAATGTTTTTATGCACTACAGTTTTTACATCTACAAGCCGATCTACAAGCTCACAACATGTCACAATGAAACATGTGAGCTTAGATCCGCTGTTTTTGAAATAGCCAATCTACAAGCTCACAGGCTGTCATGATGCAAGGCATTGTGAGCTTGTAGATTGTCTTATCTTACCACGACCCAATCTGCAAGCTCATAGGCTATTTTTACCTAATTTTCAAATATAGCCGATCTAAAAGCTCACAACGCATCATGATGTGATGCATGGTGAGCTTGTAGATCGGCTATTTTCATCTATTTCAATTATTGATAATCTAGAATCCAATCTGCAAGCTCACAACCTGTCACAATGTGACGAGTTGTGAGCTTGTAGATCCACTGTTTAAAACAGCAAAAGTCCATATAAAAGTTCATCACACGTTAAACAACATATTGTGAGTTTATGTTTGAAATACAGCTGATATACAAGCTCACAACCTGTCACAATGTAATTCATGAGTTTGTAGATCTACTTTTGAGTTTTAAACAAAACCAAACTACAAGCTCACAACGTGTCGCAATGTGATCCTAGTGAGCTTGTAGATCATCTACCTTAAAAAGAAAAAAAAATCAGCTGATCTACAAGCTCACAACACATCACACTGATGTGCTTTGTGAGCTTGTAGATCAGCTATCTTTGTTATGTTTGATATATTGAGGTCTGAGGAAGATCCAGCAGGCTTTAAACATCACATTCATGATGGTAATAAACCATTTAACTTATGGATCATAATTATTCCAGTGCAGAGTTCTGCTCTGCATCTGGCTTTTTAAATTACTTTGGATGAGCGTGATCTTCTACTTGTTGATGTTTGAAATAACTCACTACCTGTCACATTGCAACATGGTGTGAGCTTGTAGATCGGCTGTTTTTGAAATATAGCCAAAACTCATAGCGCATCATAATGCGAGGCTTTGCAAGCTTGTAGATCTGCTATTTGTTGTAATATAGCCGATGTAAAGGCTCACAACGCAACATGATGTGAGCTTGTATATCGGCTCACAACCTGTCACAATGAGACAAGTTGTGATCAGCAATTTGTATTTATTTGTAATAGTCTATCTAAAAGCTCACCACACGTCATGATCAGGGTTTATTTCTTTTTTGGCCGTTAATTATAAAGATCACAGGCCACCGTGGCCGATTGGAAAAATGCTGTTATTAGACTATTTTATGTCTTTCTGTCTGCAATGGATAAAGTGGTGAAAGTTGGTGACACACATACATTGCAGGCAAGTAATGAACCTTCCTTGTACCATCATTCATGATGACATAATTAACATTAACAAAACCAAACAAAAGCTGTAGGTTTTGCATATTAAGGTTGAATGAGATGTAGGGCCCAAAACATATATTAATGTGTTTATACTGTGTGACGTATTCACGCAAGCTGTTCATAACGCTCACTTTATTCAGTTATTTTTTGGAAAGCGACACCTCTGCATGATAGAGTAGATAGATATTACTAGCCCACTTCATTCTTTGGCCGGTAAAATATAATCCTGTCGGTCAAGGTGGCCGGCCCAAAAAGTGCCTTGCAGAAACCCTGGTCATGATGCAATGTATTGTGAGTTCGTAGATTGGCTCTTTTTATGTTTGAAATACAGCTGATCTACAAGCTTACAACCTGTCTCAATGTGACTTGTTGTGAATTGTTAGATAGGCACATTTTGTTTCAAATATTGCAGATCTACAAGCACACAATGTGTCACAATGCGAGGCGTTGTGAGGAGTTGTGAGGCATTGGGTTTCATTCACTAAGCTCAGGTCCTCACATATGTTGTACTTATGTGCATATAAGTGACTTCCCACGTTCAGTATTCATTCATCTTTTATCGACCGTGAATTTGGGCGGACACTCAAACTCACGTCTGCTCAGGAACAGACTTATATGCCTCAAACCATTCGTAAATGTTATTAGAATGCCAAACCTCAAATAATGTTGTATGTGCCCAAAATGTGTCAACACATTAAAAAAACATATGTCAAAGATCTATTGCTTGGATGCATATGGTAGACATGATGCAAATTCAACAGGTCCTTTTGGATGTTTTCCATTCCTGCAAATGTGGCCACAGTTTCACATATTGGACATTCATGCCAACAACATATGTTGCGCTATTAATTTATAATATTGACCACATCACATCATGTTATGTCTTATCATCTGATGAGGATACAGTATGGATGAAATCTGTGTCCATAATATCCATTCACCATTCTGACGTAGGACAGGATATGTTGTTAATCCAAAGGACAGGTTTATCCTCAGTAATCAATAAAGCGTGATCTGGTCCATAATCTCGGATCTCGGTGTTCCTGGATTCCAGCGTCAAAATGTTACCTCAGTCAAATGTGAGCATTATTTAATAGAAAAGGCTTCTATAATATCCTTTCCACGTTTTATTAACCTATTATTTGGTGGTGAGGTTAAACTTTATAACTTCTTATTCTAATTATGAGAGCATTACTTTATTAACGTTCAGCTGATCCATCGTGCGATCGAGGGACTCACTTCCAGACAGAACAGATGTACAAGTTGACAATGCGGTGTGACTTGACGCGTTGTAATTTGGCAGATCTGTATTTTTTTTCTTCACGTGGGTTATTTCTGGTTGCCTTTAAAGGGACACTTCACCCAAAAAAAAAATTGTTTCAATGGAAGACAATAAGACAATAAGACAATAATTTGATGACCAGCGGACCGGTAGGCAGCGGTTCCGGTAGGAGATGAACCGCTGCCGGTCATCAAATTATTGTTTTAGGAATGAGACAAAAAACCAAACAAATATCCATGAATTCAAGTCTCCATGGGGTGACTAATCCATTGAAACAACGTTTTTTTTGGGTGAAGTGTCCCTTTAATGGTGTTAAATGGGGTGTGGAACAATACAAAGGATCTACACAGGAGCACACTAGTGACTTTAGAACACAAATGAGATACACCTGTGATCCACACAAATCATGGCTCTGAACCCTCTTTCATGAATCACACGTCAGAATTGACTTTCCCAATATACATATGTTATTTATGACCAGGATATACACCTTATTTATGACCAGGATATACACCTTATTTATGACCGGGATATACACCTTATTTATGACCAGGATATACACCTTATTTATGACCAGGATATACACCTTATTTATGACCAGGATATACACCTTATTTATGACCAGGTCAGTGAATGAGGCCCATTGTTTCTGTCAACCTGAACCCACATGACCTTAATTTTCTGAAAAACTTTAATGTTTTATTCAAAATAAATAAAAAGATTCATGTTGCTATATACATAACAACATCTAAAATTACACAGATGCTTTCCCGGTTTTAAAGGTATAACAACGTATAGGCTTTCCAGGTCTTAATGGGTTAAGGACCGGGCCAAGAGCAGAGAAACCTCCTGAATTCCCTGGAAGCTCTACTGAAGAGTTTTCAGGACAGTATCTGGGGAGGGGCCAACCCACTATAAAACAGCAGTGGTGGAAAAAGTACTCACAATTTTTACTTAAAGGGATACTTCACTCTCCCGACGGGGACACATTTAAAAAAATTATTAAAAATAAATGAAAAAAGTTATGGAAAATTCATGGCCCCCTCACGCATTAGTAGGACACTCTAATGCGTGAGGGGGCCATGAATTTTCCATAACTTTTTTCATTTATTTTTAATATTTTTTTTAAATGTGTCCCCGGCCCGAAAGTGAAGTATCCCTTTAAGTAAAAGTATCAATACTGCAGTGTAGAAATACTCTGTTAGGGCGCGCTCCCACCAAGAGTTGGCTGGCCGCTGTTAAACGCAGGTTGTGCGCGGCCACAGTTTTTTGCAGCCAGCGGATTCTAAAAAACGGGAGTGTCGCGCCTGTCACTCACTTTCAGGACCCACTGCCTGCTGCCTTGAGCACCATGTTGCTTCCTGAGTCTTGAGACAGTCCGCCTTCCACTCACCCGATTGGACAGAGGGAGAAAATCGGCTCCTGCCTCCAGCACTTTTATGCTTAGTCGCGGAGAGCAGATAAACGCAAGGTCTGCGCGACTAGCGGAAAAATCTGCTCTTGCGTGAATCAACGCATTTGCATTGACAATGCATTGGCAGATTCTGCAAACAGCGGCCAGCCAACTCTTGGTGGGAGCGCGCCCTTACAAGTTAAAGTCCGGTAGTCAAAATTTACTTGAGTAAAAGTACAAAAGTATTGGCATTAAAATATACTTAAATTAACAAAAGTAAAAGTACTCAATATTATTTTCAAATGGCCAAAATGTATATAGGGCTGAAGTGGTTCATGAATGTGTTGTAATAATAATCTAAATCTGCTAAGTAACTAGTAACTAAAGCTGTCAAAATAATTGTAGTGGAGTAAAAGTACAATATTTGCCTCTGAGATGTAATGGAGTAGAAGTAAAAGTATTGAAATTGGGAACTACTTTGGTAAAGTAAAAAATCCTCAAAAGTGTACTTAAGGACAGTACTTGAGTAAATGTACTCAGTTATTTTACACCACTATAAAACAGTGTATACAATGTTAATGTGTGATATTGACACAGACAGACAGATACTCACATTTTCTAGGATTAAGCCAATCTTCTCCTCCATGTTTCACTCTGTAGGAAATAGAACAACAATACATCAATGTCTAACTGTCTAACACAACGTCTCCACTACCTGACACTACAGTGTTTCTCCTATCATTATCTTGGCCCTGCAGCCCATCCAAACATACTCACTGCTGCCCAGTTTGGATCTCATCACCTCCTCAGACTCCACCTTAACCCCTAGCACTCCCCTCTCCTTTATCCCTTCTTATTGCAAGTTTACTATGCAGATATATCTTGTTCTTAATGCAAGTTTACTATGCAGATATATCTTGTTCTTAATGCAAGTTTACTATGCAGATATATCTTGTTCTTAATGCAAGTTACTATGCAGATATATCTTGTTCTTAATGCAAGTTTACTATGCAGATATATCTTGTTCTTAATGCAAGTTTACTATGCAGATATATCTTGTTCTTAATGCAAGTTTACTATGCAGATATATCTTATTCTTAATGCAAGTTTACTATGCAGATATATCTTATTCTTAATGCAAGTATACTATGCAGATATATCTTGTTCTTAATGCAAGTTTACTATGCAGATATATCTTGGATAATGTCTCGTTATTTCTCAACCACAAATGTACAGAATATTATTTAGATATAATATTGTTTAGAATATACATATTAGTTCAAAAAGTGAAACTTTCATATATTCTTGATTCATTGCACATTCAGTGACATATTTAAAACCTTTTTTTGTTTTTTCTCACACCTTCCTCTTGACAATACAACCTAGACTCTCTGTGGGGTTCAGGTCAGGTCAGTTGTCTGGTCAGTACATCACAGTAATACCATGGTCAGTACACCAGTTACTAGTAGTGTTGACGCTGTGGGCAGGAGCCGAGTCCTGATAGAAAATGAAATCAGCATCTCCATAAAGCTTGTCAACATACTGAAGCACAAAGTCCTCTAACATCTCCTGATAGATGCTGTGTTGACTCTGGACTTGATAAAACACAGTGGACCAACACCAGATGACATGATGACACCCAACATCATCACTGACAGTGAAAACTTCACACTGGAGTCAACACAGCATCTACCAGGAGATTTTTGGCAGGACTTGGCATCTGCCCACTGTGTCAAAACTACTAGTAACTGGTGTACTGACCATGGTATTACTGTGCTTAACTGACCAGACAACTGACCTGACCTGAACCCGACAGATATTACTTGTTAGTTGGTTAAAGTATTAACTAAATATACATACATATTTGCATCTATTTATGACAAAGTGAATACACCGTTAAGAGACACATGAGGGGAACACTGTACATTCACTGTACTATCCAACATGGACACAGTCCAAGTCTACTCACATGCAGTTCTCCAGAACTGAATCATTCACCATGTTGAGGCTCAGGTCCAACTCTCTTAGGGAGGGATGAGAGTTTACAGCTGAGGCCAGAACTTCACAGCATCTCTCTGACAAGCAGCAGTGAGCCAGTCTGAATGAAGAATGAAATAACAGATACAAAAAAAGAAAATAATACATGAAACACATTATATATACATTATTCCTGGATTGAGAACCTGGACCTGGCCGTGATGGACTGTCAGGATTTTGGACTAGTGACCCAAGAGGTGGAAAGGAAAAGATAAAGTTCAGCTCACTTGTCCCACTATAGTTAATGCATTTGCAGATTTTAATACAAGGCTGTTACTACCATCAAACACTCATTGCAAGATAATTTGAAAATTTCTACAAATGAACAAGGCTATCCTAATGTTTCTCACAAATGTAATTTTAAATGTTTGAGGATGTTCCTGCTCTCTGTGTCTGTATTTGATCTTTTTTAAACTTTAGAGACCAAATAATAATCTATACGAATGAGAAGTTCATCAACCCCAAATGTTTTCTCCATCACAATGGTGAGTATTAGGAATTCAGATATACAGAGTTCAGAAAGATGTTTCATAGGAAGGAGAAAAATACCACATGCTCATAGGGAGGAAATGGAGATCACATTTGTACCTGCACAACTTTTTAAGGGTGATCATCTAGTGAAATCTCTATTACTGAAGTGGACGCTTGCACCCATTAATATCAATATAAATAATCAAAACTAGAAGATGATGATCTGACAAAATACATCCAACAACGATAGTGTAATTTTGTATCTCAGCAGGGTATGACATGGAGGTAGGCTTAGGTTCCCATGATATCAATCTTATTAATACATTCTCATCACAGCATTCATAATATATTCACATAATACAGTACCTAATAACACAGAATTGATCAAGATCGGGTAAATGTATCTTACCTTAGAATTTCCAGTGTAGAGTGCAGACTCTTCAGTCCAGCAGAGAGCAGTAATCCTGATTCCTGCAGGTCGTTTTCGCTGAGGTCCAATTCTCTCAAATGAGAAGGATTAGAGCTTAGAGCTGAAGCCACAACTTCAACCTCTGTCTTTCTGAGGTTACAGCCAACAAGTCTGTAAATACAGATTAAATAAGAGACTATCAAAAAAAATTACACCTTGTTCACTGTCATGGAAGTTAACCCTCTAGAACCTGAACTATGAAGGAAAGGTCAGAAAATTCCAAAATTTTGAAAAGGGACACTTTATTGGGTCTTAAAACATTTTTGATTTTGTTTTATTTTTTTTAACATTCCTTTGTATCATTTATTTGTTGTATCATATTTGATACAAGGGGTATTAAAAGGGGTATTTCAAGTCGGTTTTACTGCCTCCCCCTGGCCAGCCGGGGCGCCTGATGGAGGGGAAAGGAACTGGTTGGAATAACGTGTTCCTTCCACGCGCTACGTCCAACCAGGGAAACTCTCCCCTGTCAGGTGATAAGAAGGTCAGTTAGCTCTCATGCATTGAAGGAGGCATGAGCTCGGCCCTGGCCTCCCTAGGTTGGCAGAGGGAGTGTAGTGCCCAGGATTACATAGAGATTGGCACTGGGTGTAAAAAATAGGGTTACAAAATCGTGGGATAAAATTTTGGAAAAAAAAAAAAAAATCAAGTCGGTTTTAACATTACAAAAACATTTATTTTAGACATGTAGTATCAAATATGATACAAATCATAAAGGACTATAGACCTGTAGTATCAAATATGATACAAACACTTTTGACATCATGAAAACAAACTCAAATGCTAAATTTTGAGAGCTCATAAGTGCATTCAAGTTATCCAACACTTATTTCAAAATATTAGTAAAGATATACTAGGAAAACGTACCCGAACTGCTTAAAAAAATAATTGTTTGTTAGTAGTGCATCAACCTCTCCTGTTTAGTTGATGGCAGCCATTTTGGGTCAGACCACCTGAGGCTCTGTAACTACCTGCAGTGCAAATGGTATGGTCCAGGGGGAAGTGGGGATGTGTCAGATATGATACAACAGGTTCTTGGTCCAAGTATTCATTACACTGATTTATTAAAAAATCAGTGTAATGTGTGTATCATATATGATACGTTTGGTGACATACTAAGAGATCTCCTACTGTATCTAGTTATACAGACATAAACAGTTGAAAAGTATGATCAGAGAACAGGGAAGTAAACAACAGATGAAAAGTTAAGTTATACAGTGCAGGTCCACAAATAACGATTTTTAGCAGCCTCTGCTGGTCATTACCGTCACTGCAGGCCGTTTGTTTATTCCTCTGTTACCCAGAATTCCATTTGTTTTCACCGGAAGACGGAAACGTTTCAAAAAGCGTTCTTTTAATTGTTTTATACGATCTGTGGATCGTTTCTCTTAGCCAGTGGAGCTTTAGTTACCTTGAGCTGTATTTTCTTTTTCTGTAGTTTTTCGACCTTCAAATCATACAATCTCTTAAAATCAGCGTGAGTTTCCCTTTTGTTATTAGCGCAGTAGTTCCTGGCCAAACAGGAAACCAGTGCGGTAGTTCCTGGCCAAACAGGAAACCGGTGCATTTCCTTTTCCGTTTTCCGGCCGGATGACGTCATTTTCGCGGGAAAGGCTCACCGAGCCATCTTTTCAATATAAATTATAATAGAAAAGGCTTTCGGGGGTGAAATTCATGGAGTGGGTGTTGTGAAACTTTTGCCACTCACAAAAGATATACAATTTAACTTTAGTTTTGTTGAAACAGTTACCTAGTATTACTTTAATGTAATGTAAGTAATCTGAGTAATCAAGCTCAATGTTTAAAAAGCCATCCTCTTTACACCCCTTCACTAATGGTATGGTCCATTTCTCATATGGTATGGTCTGTTTTCATGGTAGAATAACTCATAAAGAGGACACATATGAATAGTTTGAGGACTTAAGTTCTCCTGTTGTTCTGTGTGTACTAAGGTTGGGGTCGTCTGTCGGCGATTGGATTAATGTCAAATTAATGTTGGTTACCTTCATGTTACATGTGTGCACTTCACCTACAGTATGCTGAGTATACTAATATAGTTTTGTCTTCCATTAAAGGAACATTTCACCCCAAAAATACTTTTTTCCCTATCAATTACACCTTGAATTCATGGAGATTTGAGTTGTTTAGTATTTGTGACATTCCTGAAGCTAAATCCAATATCCTACTACTTTAATTAAAATACCCACGCTGTGGTGTACGTCCCGGTTGGTCAGCACACGAGGTCTCCACTTGCCTTCAAACTTAACACAGACTATTGATCAGTGCTCTGGCTAATGCCTAGGCTTCTTTCCCCACCTTCAATGTACTTACATATTGTACAGTTAATATAAAACTACATTATTTTTATTCAGGCACATTTTAGCCACTTTTTTTTTGGCCGCGAGGTCCATCCTACTGTGCATGTGTGACATAGGCGCAGTGTCCCATAAAAAGGACAAGGACTGACAGATAGAGATCTCCATACAGTATATGGCCATATCAGTTGGTGTAAATAAAGAGCTCTCTCAGTGAGAGAGTGAGACAGGTGCATGTCAGCAGAAATACATGTTGTCTCATCTTGGTTTGTTCATTGACAGCGTTCAGTCACGTTACTATAGATACCAGACACTGCACACGTTACAGCCAAATGTATACTCTGTCGTACGACGGGGTCGTGCGGCGAAAATAGTAGATCTACAAGCTCACAATGTGTCGCGTCAGCAACGCATTGAGAGCTTGAGTATATATCTCTCAATTAAACATATATTAAATACAATAACCAAATATTATTTTGAAATAATAAATCAGGTAAATGTATCTTACCGTAGAATTTCCAGTCTACAGTGCAGACTCTTCAGTCCAGCAAAGAGCAGATCTGCTTTCTGCAGGTTGTTTTTGCTGAGGTCCAATTCTCTCAAATGAGAAGGATTAGAGCAGAGAGCTGAAGCCACAACTTCAACCTCTGTCTGTCTGAGGTTACAGCCAACAAGTCTGTAAATACAGATTAAATAAGAGACTATCAACAAAAATTATACCTAGTTCACTGTCATGGAAGTTAACTAAGAGATCTCCTACTGTATAACAGTTTAAGTATGATCAGAGAACAGGGAAGTAAACAACAGATGAAAAGTTACTGTAATGTAAGTAAATCTGAGTAACCAAGTTCACTGTTTAAAAAGCCATCCTCTGTACACCCCTTCACTAATGGTATGGTCCATTTCTCATATGGTATGGTCTGTTTTCATGGTAGAATAACTCATAAAGAGGACACATATGAATAGTTTGAGGACTTGAGTTCTCCTGTTGTTCTGTGTGTATTAAAGGTATCATGACATTCATTTTCACTTTTTTTATTTTCAATGTTTTATTTGGGGTTTTATGACCTCAATTACACCCAAAAAACCTGAACTTAAAACATTCAGTGGATTTTCTGTGGTCTGGGGTTTTCTGAATAATTAGGCTGAAAAGTAATCTGAGCTTGGCCCTTCGACAGTGAGGTCACTGTCAAATAATCCCGCCCACTCTCCTCCTCGCCCCTCCCCTCCCCTATCCTTTCCTTTGGGGGGGGCGGAGCAGAGGCGATGATTGACAGGCAAAATCCCTCACCAGCGACACCCGCAGGCAAAGATTTCTTTTTTCATTGCAGTTGAAAAGGCTTTAGAAATGTGAGAGAAAAACACCTGCCATAGATCACTGGAATGGAATTTTCACTTAAAACTTTTTGTACACTTTTGAAGGACCAGGACAAAGACTTTGAATGTGGTGTAAAAGTGAATGTCATTAAACCTTTAAGGTTGGGGTCGTCTGTCGGCGATTGGATGAGTCCAATTAATGTTGGTTACCTTCATGTTACATGTGTGCATTTCACCTACAGTATGCTGAGTATACTAATATAGTTTTGTCTTCCATTAAAGGAATATTTCAACCCAAAAAAACTATTTCCCTATCAACTAAACCTTGAATTAATGGAGATTTTAGTTTTTTAGTATTTGTGACATTCTTGAACCTAAATCCAATATTCTACTACTTTAATTAAATTGCCCACGCTGTGGTGTACGTCCCGGGTTGGTCAGCACACGAGGTCTCCACTTGCCTCCAAACTTGCCACAGACTATTGATTGGTGCTCTGGCTAATGCCTAGGCTTCTTTCCCCACCTTCAATGTACTTACATATTGTACAGTTAATATAAAACTACATTATTTCTATTCAGGCACATTTTAGCCACTTTTTTTTGGCCGCTAGGCCCACCCTACTGCACATGTGTGACATAGGCGCAGTGTCCCATAAAAAGGACAAGGACTGACAGATAGAGATCTCCATATATGGCCAGATCAGTTGGTGTAAATAAAGAGCTCTCTCAGTGAGAGAGTGAGACAGGTGCATGTCAGTGAGAGAGAGAGACAGGTGCATGGCAGTGAGAGAGAGAGACAGGTGCATGTCAGTGAGAGAGTGAGACAGGTGCATGGCAGTGAGAGAGTGAGACAGGTGCATGGCAGCAGAAATACATGTCGTCTCATCTTGGTTTGTTCATTGACTGCGTTCAGTCAAGTTACTATAGTAACCCGACACTGCACTCGTTACAGCCCAATGTATACTCTGTCGTACGGCGAAAATAGTAGATCTACAAGCTCACAATGCGTCGCGTCAGCAACGCATTGAGAGCTTGAGTATATATCTCAATTAAACATATATTAAATACAATAACCAAATATTATTTTGAAATAATAAATCGGGTAAATGTATCTTACCTTAGAATCTCCAGTCTACAGTGCAGACTCTTCAGTCCAGCTAAGAGCAGAGGTCCTAAGCGCTGCAGGTTGTTTTTGCTGAGGTCCAATTCTCTCAAATGAGAAGGATTAGAGCTGAGAGCTGAAGCCACAACTTCAACCTCTGTCTGTCTGAGGTTACAGCCAACAAGTCTGTAAATACAGATTAAATAAGAGACTATCAAAACAAATTACACCTAGTTCACTGCCATGGAAGTTAACTAAGAGATCTCCTACTGTATCTAGTTATACAGACATAAACAGTTTAAGTATGATCAGAGAACAGGGAAGCAAACAACAGATGAAAAGTTAATGTAATGTAAGTAAATCTGAGTAACCAAGCTCACTGTTGAAAAAGCCATCCTCTGTACACCCCTTCACTAATGGTATGGTCCATTTCTCATATGGTATGGTCTGTTTTCATGGTAGAATAACTCATAAAGAGGACACTTATGAATAGTTTGAGGACTTGAGTTCTCCTGTTGTTCTGTGTGTATTAAGGTTGGGGTCGTCTGTCGGCGATTGGATGAGTCCAATTAATGTTGGTTACCTTCATGTTACATGTGTGCACTTCACCTACAGTATGCTGAGTATACTAATATAGTTTTGTCTTACATTAAAGGAATATTTCATCCCAAAAAATACTTTTTCCCTATCAATTACACCTTGAATTCATGGAGATTTGAGTTATTTTGTATTTTTGACATTCCTGAAGCTAAATCCAATATCCTACTTTAATTAAAATGCCCACGCTGTGGTGTACGTCCCGGGTTGGTCAGCACACGAGGTCTCCACTTGCCTCCAAACTTGCCACAGACTATTGATCAGTGCTCTGGCTAATGCCTAGGCTTCTTTCCCCACCTTCAATGTACTTACATATTGTACAGTTAATATAAAACTACATTATTTCTATTCAGGCACATTTTAGCCACCTTTTCTTTTGGCCACTAGGCCCACCCTACTGCGCATGTGTGACATAGGCGCAGTGTCCCATAAAAAGGACAAGTACTGACAGATAGAGATCTCCATATATGGCCATATCAGTTGGATTACTGGTGCACCGTAGATGTGAGGGCCACGAAGCGGCCCGAACCTCTAGTTTGACTAATTGACATTAATAGGAAACCAATCTTAACAAGAGCAAAACCATATTTAAAACATTCTCTTTAAACCTGGATCATCAGTAGGCTCATAGTGATTACACTGTGAGAGTTGTTTTTGAGTTTACATACTTTTCTTTAATATAGTTTTGCATTGTTTTTCTACCACAGGAGACACCGCTAATATTCTATTTTGGCTCAGGAATGCAACCCCCCCCAAAAAAGGTCTGAGGTGGGGGGAGGGGCAGAGTGTGGAACGGTCAACACCACTAGACGTCACAGAAAGACTGAACAGAGGAAGAGAGCAATGTTCAACCAGCAGTTGAAGATGTGAAATGATTAAAGTGAGAATGAGCAAATACATTTCATATTTACTGACAAACATGTGTAAAAGCTTTACAAACAACTGATTGTTAGACCAGCATTAAAAATAAAAAATATGTATAATGATGGTTTAGGGTTTTGAGCTCCGGGTTTTATGGCCCTTTAACAGAGTAAAGGAGCTCAACTGGTGAACTGTGGGAGTTGTAATACAATGATTGAATCTGGAGCTTGGACAAACATAGGTTGTTTATAAGTTGTCCATGGATATTCAGCTGTACTACAGCATTGGTAATGGCATTTTATTTATTTTATTTATATTTTATTCAGGCACCAGGCACAACACTTTGGACACAAACAACATATCTTTAAAAATATTGCCAAATGTGTTGTGCACCTTCATGCTACCATATCATACGCAGGGTCCCTGGAGAATGAACACTATGGATCAAATGACCCCATGACCTTTCCTCTAGCTCAACCTTTGTACCATTTTCTCTTTAAAATGGTGCTATATTATGTTATGTCACATCACAAAGCTTTGGCTGTTGTTTAGGCCTACATTACATCGCATGAGAGGGACTCGCTGTCCAAATAAACCAGACCTACAAGCTGTCAAGGTGTTGCGATGCAAAGCATTGTAAGCTTATAGATCTGACACCTTTGAACTTTCACCACAGTAAAGAGGGTTTAATGTTTTTTATGGTGTTAAAAGGGACATGGAACAATGCAAATGATGAACACATGAACACATTTGATTTGGTGGACTTCATCATATGATACACGTGAGACACACACAAATCAAGGCTTTACACAGCCTTTCATGAATCAGACGTAGCTCTTTATTTAGACGCAAACCTAAACTAAAGAATATAGCAGAAATGTTAAGAGCTGTGTGAACGAGGCCCATTGAAAACAAATATTTTAAGTTCCTCTACTGAGAGGATGGCAATGTCAGTGGGTTCAACCAGCAGGGCTTTTAGACTCTTAGTTTAGTTTTTACCCTGCTTTATTTTGGTCTGGCCTTTATTTGCACATACACACAAAACCACTAGTCACTATTTGAGACACAAGACAGCATTATTGGAACTTTTATGTCAACCTTCATTTCTAATTATAGTGTTAATTGTAATGGCAGATTGACTCTAGGATGTCTATATTCACTTGACTACTAACCGAGCCTTCCTGCAGTTCCTCACAGCTGGGATCAGTCTCCTTCGCCCCCCCTCTGAAGTGTTGTATTTGTCCAGGTCCAGCTCTTCCAGAACCTCCTCTGACGTCTGCAGCATGACAGCCAGAGCTGAACACTGGGTCTCAGACAGTTTCTCTGTTCTGTTCTCTGACTTCAGGTACTGTTGGATCTCCTGATGTACTGAGTGGTCATTCATCTCCATCAAACAGTGGAAGATGTTAATACATCTGTCAGGAGAGGCATCATTTCTCAACTCCTTCAGGTTGTTGATGGCTCTCTGGATGCTCTCTGGGCTGTTCTTTTTCTGATCCAGTAGGCCTCCTAAAAGTCTCTGGTTGGACTCCAGAGAGAGGCCATGAAGGAAGCGGACAAAGAGGTCCAAGTGGCCATTTTTACTCTCCAGGGCTTTAGTGGTGGCTTTGGTCAGGAAGACATCCAGGGAATTAAATCTACCACCAAGAAATGTCTCCACCACACGATCGTTCCACCAACCCTTTGTGAAACAGTGGAACAGGTAGACTGCAGCCAGAAACTCCTGGATGCTCAGATGAACAAAGCTGTAGACTGTTTTCTGGAACAGCACACTCTCTCTTTTGAAGATCTTTGTGCACACTCCTGAGTACAGTGAGGCTTCTTTCACATCAAGACCACATTCGTCCAGGTCTTCTTGGTAGAACATGATGCTACCTCTGTTTAGGTGTTCAAATGCCAGCCTTCCCAGCTTCAGAAGAACATCCCTGTCAGTCTTCATGAGGTGCTGTTGATTCCCTTTTTCTTGTTCTTTCTTTTTCACATCATGAGTCTCATCATACTTCTGCTTCTTTTTCTTTGTCTGAACCAACAGGAAGTGGCAGCACATCTCAGTCAGGGTCTTGGGCAGCTGTCCTATCGTGTGTGTCCTCAACATGTCCAGCAGAACGGTAGCAATGATCCAACAGAAGAGTGGGATGTGACACATGATGTGGAGGGTCCTTGATGTCTTCAAGTGTGAGAGGACTCTGTCGGCCAACTTCTCTTCACTGAATCTTTTCCTAAAGTACTTCTCCTTCTGGGGATCTGTGAACCCTCGCACTTCTGTCACCATGTCAACACATGCAGGAGGGATCTGATTGGCTGCTGCAGGCCTGGTGGTTATCCAGAGGAGGGCTGAGGGGAGCAGATTCCCCTTGATTAGGTTTGTCAACAGTACGTCCACTGATGATGTCACTGTGACATCAGAAACAATGTAATTTTTTTGGAAGTACAATGGAAACCTGCTTTCATCCAGACCATCAAAGATGAAGCCAACTTTCCAGACAGCGAGCTGCTCTGCTGTGACCTTCTTTAATGTTGGGTGGAAATCATGGATCAGTGTGAGAAGACTGTACTGCTCATCTCTGACCAAGTTCAGCTCCCGGAATGAAAAGGGGACCAGGAGATTTACATCTTGATTTTCCAAACCCTTTGCCCAGTCCAGAGTGAACTTACGCACAGAGAATGTTTTTCCAATGCCAGCGATGCCCTTGGTCAGAACTCTTCTGATGGGTGTCTTTCTGCCAGGGAGGGGTTTAAAGATGTCACAGCAGTTGATTGGTGTGTCATGGAAGGTCTTCATGTTGGAAGCTGTCTCAAGCTGTATCACCTCATGTTGGCTATTAACCCCTTCACTCTCTCCCTCTGTGATGTAGAGCTCTGTGTAGGTGCTGGTGAGGGAGGTTCCAGACTCTTCTGTCATGTGGTGTTTCACATCATCAAGACTGTTCAAACTGATCTTATAATCATTCAAATCAACCAGCAGACTGACATCTGAAATGAGAAAAAATATATATATTTTAAACACTCAGCGCACAATTGTTGTTTTTGTCATCATGTTGTTGTTTTAATGATCATTGTTTAACTTCATTATTTACACTTAGACATTGATACATACAATAATTTGAACCTTTAGTCTGACTATGATTTCTGCAATTTAAGCATTCAATTTTTTAAAGTTTTTTTTTCTTTCTTTTTTTTCAAATTCTGCCCAGTCTTACTTTGTCCAGGTGTGGTTTGACTGGGTGTCTTCAGTCTAGGTGTGTTTCTGAATGTCTGTCCACACTGGGGACAGCCATAGTGTCCTGTTGGAGCAGACTGGTCCCAGTATGAGGTGATGCACTGTCTGCAGAACCAGTGTCCACAGCTGGTAGAGACTGGATCTGTCAGAACCTCCTCACACACTGAACACCTGGACGCCTGCTCTGTCACAACACAACCACTCCTCTTCCTCTCTCTGTGGAGATGAAGACAACGTATTACTATATAAGAGTCTTGTAATAATATGTACATATAATATAATAGGACATTTAACATATGTATGTATGTATGTATGTATGTATGTATGTATGTATGTATGTATGTGTGTATGTGTGTGTGTGTGTGTGTGTGTGTGTGTGTGTGTGTGTGTGTGTGTGTGTGTGTGTGTGTGTGTCAGGGATTCCGTTAGCCAGTATTTACCGGCCATTGACCGGTAAAAGTTTTAATTGGCCGGTAATTATAAACACCACCGGCCACCGTGGCCGGTTGGGAAAATGGTGTTATTAGGCTATTTTATCATTTAAGCCTATTATTAATATTATTATTTGGATAAAGTAGTTGGCTACAAACAACCATTAAAATCATAATAATTTAAAGTTTTTATCATGATTAATTCCCGACAGCCTGCTCTGCTGCTGCTGCGCACTGCAGTAGTAGATTCGCCTATTCGTTGTACGATGGTGTCACGCATTGAAAATATCAGAGCTACAAGCTCACAGCACGTTGCAATGCGCCGCGTTGTGAGCTTGTATGTGTGCTATTTTTGATACGCCACAAAACAGCTGATAGACACAGCTGTGTCTCCTCCTCATCAGCCAGCGTGGTTCGCTCGTGTGTGTTGATAAACAGAACCGGGATTTTCCGAGGTGATAGAATCTGAAACAAACCGGACCCAATTGTCGATAAAGGGACCCGAACACGTGTGGGTCGTGGATATTATGCAAGCACAGTGACTGTCTCTCTGCAATGGATAAAGTGGTGAAAGTTGGGCGACGGTGTCGCGCATGGAAAGGCTCTGCCGCAGCTTGCCCCAAAACACCCTCGCCCCCATTTTTCAGGCGGACCAGCGGTTCTTGTATTGTTGTATTTGTTTTACCGATAAGGGTAGAAATAGGTTTAGGATTAGGTATAGTTTTTCTGAGGTTAAGATTAGGAATAAGGTTAGGTTTAGGCATAGTTTACCGATATGTTTAGGAATACCAGGCGAATACAGCCGGATTTTCCCCGGGGCGACTGTGTTTTGGGGCGAGCGGGCGGTATTCGTTGCGCAGCAGTTCACTCATGCCCACTTTATTCATTTCATTTTTGGCAAGCGACATCTCTGCATGATATAGTAGATCATATAATTTAGTTATCTATAAAAACAGGAACAGATTGCATCTGTGATAAAGTGGAAAGAAGCGCAGCTCTAAAGTAACAAGGTGTAATGATGAGAGTGATTTCTGACAGACTGTAACAGACACCTCAACAAGATGACATAAAGCATGACTATTACAATATAATGATTCTGACAAGTATGAGTCACCATTGTCTTTTACTGGCTGCTTATTGTTGGAAAGAAGTCTGTGTGGTGTGTGTGTGTGTGTGTGTGTGTGTGTGTGTGTGTGTGTGTGTGTGTGTGTGTGTGTGTGTGTGTGTGTGTGTGTGTGTGTGGTCTGTGTCTGTGTCTGTGTGTGTGTGTGTGTGCGCGCACACGCGTGTGTGTCCCGAGTTGCAAAAATCAGAAGATGATATGCTCTAGTTCACAGATTTCAGTGATCTTACTTTGTGTTTGAAGGTCCAGGTTCATTACTGAAGGTCGCAGGTAAATCCATTGACCAGTCACTCTTCATAGACACACAGCTGGGTGTTGGAGACTCTGGTCTGTGGTGAAGACTTCTGGAATCACATAAATGTTTTTTATAATAATCATTTGAATTGAAAAGACACTTTGTTGCAGATATTCCTGGTAATAATTGATAGTGTGGCTGAAGAACAGGGTTTTCTGTACAGTAGGTCTGTCCCCTCAAAAGTAGACCAATCACAGCTCATGATGCTACATGCATGACATCACAAAATGTCATGCACTGGGGCGGCAGTGGCTCAGGAGTAGTGTGTGAATGTATGTGTAATGTAATGCACAATCTGTGTAAAGCGCTTTGGATAAAAGCGCTATATAAATGAACCTGACCATTTACCATTTACAGCTCATGATGCTACATGCATGACATCACAAAACAGAACCACATCAGACCATGAAAGTCTTAAATACCTGGTGAACTTAAAGTGAAACTCATGAAGAGCATGATAGTTGGATCATTGTTCATAATTGTATTCATTTTAGGTTTTTATTTCTCTCTGCAAATCTTAGTTTCACCAACATTGTTATTTTAAAGCAATTGCTATTTCCATTTAACCAAATGAAACAGACAAGCAGCCAGTCTGTACGATGTCATTTCACCACTAAACACCAATCACATTTACATTTGTGAGACTTCCTTCAGAAACTACACACTGCAACTGTTTAGTTTTTTCATCCCCAAAGGGAAATTCAGGGGTTTACAGCAGCTCTCATCATCAGAAAGACAAAGAAAAAAGAGACATCAATAAAAAAACCTTTAGAATAATAACATCTGAATATTGTAGGTTGACTTTTCTTAGACGCCTATTTTAAAGACAGTCCAAACACTACTAAGTAAAAGCCAGTGGGTTGATTTTAACATCCTCATCAGCCTGATCTAGATAGCGAGGAGGAGGAGGAGTTTTACAATCGGTGTCATGTCACCCGACAGCGCATTATTCCGACGTCCCGTTGGTCCGACTGGCCTCATTATAACTAACCCTATCCCTAACCTCACACTAACGTTTGTCTGACAACTGGGGTGTCGGAATAATGGGAGGTCGGAATTATGAGCGGACCCCGTACAATATTATTGCAGCAAGCAGTAAAGGTCTCGTATAGCGCTCCTTATCACAATGTAGGTTTAACAGTCTGTTGATAAAGGATCTTCTCTACCCTACCACAGTGTCATGTTGTTTCTACTCAATTTCACAAACAAAAGCTCTATATTATCAATGACTTCTTATCTGAAAATAAACTAGATTGTAGTTTAATGTTCAATGAGACTCACTTGGCTGAACCAGAGTGATAACAAGGAGCTAATTGAGGCATCAAATCATTCACTGAATGACCTGTGTGGTTCAGATAAATGTAGTTCTATTTTATCTTCTTGGTTTGACACCAGTTCAAATCCTAGCTGCTGTATTGTCAACAAGCTGGAGACATGAGAGTAATCATCTATTACAACATGTATTCTAAAGACAAACTTGTCATCTATCAAATAAATGCCTTTTTCATGTCCAGTTTTAATGTTGATTGTTCTGTATGTTTGTTTGTAAAAACAGGAAAACAGCAGAACTATTTTATATTTTTCAATTAGTTCTATGTCGATCCATTTGTATGTATGTGTCCACTTATCTCTATGTAGTTGACAGAGATCAGTGATCTTACTTTGTGTTTGAAAGTCCAGGTTCTTTTCTGAAGGTCGCAGGAAAATCCATTGACCAGTCACTCTTCATAGACACACAGCTGGGTGTTGGAGACTCTGGTCTGTGGTGAAGACTTCTGGAATCATACAAATGTTTCTGCAATTATCACTTGAATTAAATAGACCGTTTGTTGTACAAATATCCCTAGTAATAATGTACAGTGTGGCTGCAGAACAGGGTTTTCTGTACAGTATGTCTGTCCCTTCAAAAGTAGATCAATCACAGCTCATGATGCTACATGCATGACATCACAAAAAAGAACCACCTCAGACCTTGGATAATGTAGGTTTAACAGTCTGTTGATAAAGGATCTTCTCTATCTTACCACAGTGTCATGTCGTTTCTACTCAGTTTAAGATCTCTCACAAATAAAACCTCTATTATCAATAACTTATTATCTGAAAATAAACTAGATTGTAGTTTAATGTTCAATGAGACTCACTTGGCTGAACCAGAGTGATAACAAGGAGCTAATTGAGGCATCAAATCATTCACTGAATGACCTGTGTGGTTCAGATAAATGTAGTCCTATTGTATCTTCTTGGTTTGACACCAGTTCAAATCCTAGCTGCTGTATTGTCAACAAGCTGGAGACATGAGAGTAATCATCTATTAGAACATGTATTCTAAAGACATACAACTTGTCATCTATCAAATAAATGCCTTTTTCATGTCCAGTTTTAATGTTTATATCATTGATTGTTCTGTATGTTTGTTTGTAAACAAGAAAGAATGACATAGATGTCATGCTGAACGGAGCGTTGGCAGTGGCTGGATGTTTTTGGGATGCAGGTTTGTGAGGGCAGGCTGGTATGGCAGATGGTGGATTGTTGGTATGTGTGATGTGTGTAATTTGTGGTATGTATTGTTGATTGATTGTTGCGGTTGTTATCGGTTGTTAGAACATTTTTGGGAATGTATGCAAATGTGAGCAAATGAGGGTAGTTAGTTGAGTGAGTAGGAAATGGAAACAAGCTAAATGTGTGGAAGCTAAAGTGCAAGTAAGTGAAACATTATTAGTTGCAAGATACATTTGTGTAAAAGCAATGGGAAGTGATTCTAGTATGAATAGTTGTGAGATGCACTGTACGCGTGAGAGCATAACGTATGGCATTGAATGCTCAAGCCAACAGTTAAAGTCAAGGATCAGTGGGTTTGGTTTTGTAACAGTGTGGCCTTGGATCTTGTGGGCAGTTGTTGCCCATGCAAGTCTAAGTGGGAAGTTGATTGCAGTGGCAGTTGACGTGCTGTTTTTGTGGAGGCTGAAGTCAAATGCAACTAATGCAATGGCAGTGGCATTCATTGTAGGATATTGCGTTTCGAAGTTCAGTGTTTGTCTTCTGTGTTTGCTGGAATATGGGTCATTAAATTGTACCATTACGTATTGCACTTCTTTGAGGGAATTGTATTGAAAGTCAATGACTTGTCCTAGGCTGCCATTACTGAGGTTGTCTTGTATATCAATGTTGGATGTTAGCATGACTTTGGCTCCGATTTTGAGTTGTAGGTAATATGGTAATGGTGTGTTTTTTATCATGCCTGCAGTGTCAACTGGTGGTGTAAAGTGTGTTCTTGTGGGGCTTGTGACTTTGGCCTTTAATTCAATGAGTGTGCCTGGAAGTTTTTGTAAGGCAGTGATATTGACTGTATTGACTATTTTGTTTGTTCCTGTTATCAGAAGTGCGTTTCCAGGTAAATGTGGGCTATTTCTATTTCAAAAGTGTCAGATCCATGTCAGTTGGTTGGCCTATGCGAATGCGATTGAGTAGGTCTGCATATTGTTTGTCTGCACCCTGTCTGCAAAACATATCAAAAATAAAATCGGGGCTTTATTGTGGCTTAAATAGATTCAAGTCGACACTTATTAATGTTTTGGTGCATTCTATAATTTAATAAAAAATTCTGATGCCTCCATAGTCTGTCTACTTCTCTGCAGTACAGAACTCCTATAACTTTCACCCGCAAAAATATATATATATATATTCAAAACAATATTGCATACTGTATGATATCATAATTTAACATAATGTCACATTTTAATATGACAATGGGACAATAGATTGTGACATCCTAGGGAAGGTTTTCTCTGTTTAATTGTATCACTTGGGGAAGGTCATTGTGTTTTTTTATTTTCTTTTAACGACAGGCCATTAAAAGAACGACCTGTCCTTAAGTATGTGTATGATGTATTTATTTTGGCCATCAGTTATTTGTGGGTCATTTCCTTATTTTGTGTATGAGTGTGGGTACGTTTAAAACCGTTCAATACTTGATCTATAGTTCTGGGATCGACTAGTGTGTTATTTTGGTGAGTCTGTGATCGATTGCTTTGGTCCTCAATCCTGAAGAGTGCGTCACAGTTGATCCTGCGCGTGCGCAAATGGTTGTTTTGATCATTTAACTCTCAGCGCCAGAGAAAGCATTGCATGTAGATAGTTGGTAAGATGAATGTGCATGACTAATGGTTTTTCTGTGGGATAAACACCTTTATTGTATTTGTGTATGTTGCTTATATATTTATGTATGTTTTCGTATGATTGGCGTTATTTTCTTTTCGTGTGTTTCTGTGTTTTATGCAGTTAAATAACCTTCAAATGTTACCCCACAACAACTCATGCTACAGTAGCTAGCAGCCATAGCACAAGAGCTATGTGTGTGCTAGTGTCGCAAGGCCTGGCTGATGGAAACCGGTACTGTGTGGTACTTAACCCGTGTATGTTAATGTGTGAGTGTTCATAAATAACCCAAAGTCAGTATCAATGTTGCATGTTTTGATGTGTCGTAGTCGCGTCAAGTGATTGCCACCATTTACTACATGAATACGTCCCTAGACAGACAAATAGATCTTGAGTTACTGTTGAGCTCTAGATATCTGTTAGCCCCATTAAGAACCTGTGAACATGATGCTGCTAAAATATTGTGCATTTATATTTAAGAATGTCAGATTGTATGTAATTGTTTTGTTGTGAAACTTTTATATAAAGTACACTGTGTTTGAGCAAAGACACACAGAGTGTAATTCATTCATTCACACGTTGTCCTTTTGCATAACATTTCACAGTAACCAAGAAGCTGTCTATGTGTTGTTTTGCTAAGAAATGTACTTTGAGATTAAGTGTTGTGTTTTAACCCATGTTGTTGTTAAGTAACAAAGGGGCTAACAAATTACAGGGGTGTACTTAAATTCATTATTATTGTACAATTCCCATGGTGGAGCTGTACCCTTCAACGTCAAGTCTGGCCCCTGTGATCTGCACTCCAGTCCACATAGGCCTACTGTCTCGTTTAACCACGACCTGCTACGCCTGAGATCTTCACTGTAGTTCAACTTTGAGCAGAAATTAAGCAATATTGACCATGATTTAATAAGAGTGCGTGGCTCAGCTTTGGGGGTACTATGCGTCTGTACGTTGATTTGAGTCATTTCCCATCGTCAGAATCAATTGCACAGCAGTGTCATTAGATGACATTGTCATATGTTTTGATCGATGTAAATGAGGCTATTCATAATAAATGACAGTTTTGATTGGCCACATGCCATATGCTAATGCTAATCTACCAAATAAATCTTTGTAAAATAATATGTATATATGTCTGTAAAGGTTGAGTCTCCTGTTGGTGGTCTTGTATCAGTACCCCTGCTTCATCTCTCTGTCAGCTAAGGGGTCCTTGGCTGAAAAAATTGGGGCCTGTGCCCTGGTACATATCAAACGGGGGTCCTTAAAATTAAAGAGCCAGAACCACTGGCCTAGATAGTCATTTAGGCTAATGACCACATAGTAGACTATGTCTTCCTAGCTTACCAATCACAGCATTCAAGTAACACAAATCTACAGGTTGATAATGTTTTATTTGTTCTTCCAAAATTGTGGCCACAAGTAGCCTATGTTATATCAAGTTATTGTTATGATGGTTATATGAACATTACAGGTCCACAAAAGGAACCCACGACAACAGGTGATTTAGCCTTATATATATATATATTAGCACATTTTCGTCATGTAGGCAATAGAGGGAAGTTTATTTATTTATGGTCAACATACTGGCAGTATGGACGATCGGTAGCTTAGCTACCTACTTAGCATAGTTTGGATCTACTATTGTGAAATATTGCATTTTTACGTTTAATACTTTATTTTGATGGCATAGTTTGGATCTGCTATGGTGAAATATAGCATTTCAGTAGCTTAGCTACGTACTTACCATAGTTTGGATCTGAATGAATACATTGGATAACATATCCAGTGAGAGAGTGTGTGACGCGTTGTGGGCTTGTAGATCTGCTATTTTCAAAAACTTTTGACAAAATGTGAAAAACGTGCAATGTTTTTGCAAACATTTTTAGACCATAAATGTTATGGTGGTCCCTGGCACTAACCTCGTGGTTGGACATACAGTCAGTGGAAAAATCATGCACATTTTTTACTTTAGTAAAAGTATCAATACTGCAATGTAGAAAATGTAAAATGACTATGTTATAAGTAAATGTCCGGCATTAACACATTGACTGCCAGAGTTTATTCATAATGTACTCACCCCTGTGCCAGCAATTTGCGTGTTTTTTAATTTTTTTGTTTTGTAATTTTTCATTCAAATACATTCTCTGATTGTGTTGTCAAGCACCTACGATTGTTCCACCAGTAGAGAGCAGCACATCCAAACATTGATCACCTCGCTCACCCCCTCCCAAACAGGCCCACGTCATATCCGGTAATTCAAAGGATGTGACGTTTTCGACAATTCCCGTTCCGCTGATCAGCCTGAAAACGACGTGATACACTACGACGATCACTGTTAGTCACCCGGACCAAAGAAAATAGAAGTTGAGCTGTCCGTTTGTCTTTTATACCGTGTGAAAAACAGTGTTTTTCCTTATTCTGGCCGAAAATCACCGGAGAAAAACAGCGTGACCCGGAAATGATTTTTTTTTTTTACATCCGGCTCCGGGTGAGTGTGACGTAAGTGGAAAACGAAAGTGTTGATGAGAAATAAACAAAGCCGTGCGATCACAGATTAAACAATGAAAATTCAAAAGAACGTGTCAACTCGTTCTTAGGAATCCTGGCACTCAAGCGATGGATGTGCTTGAGTAAAAGTACAAAAACATCGGTATCTAAATGTACTTAAAGTACCAAAACTAGAAAGTAGGCTACTCATTATGCAGAATATCCCATTGCACAAGTTGTCAAATGTGTGACATCTTTTGAAAATAGCAGATCTACAAGATCTGTGAGCTTGTAGATCGGCTATTTTAGAATGGACGAAATGTTTATAGGGGTGAAGTGGTTAATGTAAGTTTTCTAATAATAATCGAAATCTACAAAGTAGTACTGAAGTTGTCAAATAAAAAAAGGTAGGCCTACTGCCACATAACACTACAGGCCTTCCAGAGATGGGAAAAGTACTGACATTCTGTACTCGAGTAGAAGTACAATTACTTGTGTAAAAAACGACTTTGGTAAAAGTAGAAGTACTCATTCAAATAATTACTTGAGTAAAAGTAAAAAAGTACAGGCTCTGAAATTTACTTTGAGTAAAAGTAAAAGCATTCTTACCGGATATTTCTGTGCAAAGAAATGCAATTTGTACCCCAAGGTTATTAAACTTAAAAGATCCCCAGCAAACACACGTCTTAAAACTGGCCCAGGATTGGTTTCCAAACTGTGATGTGACGAATCATACAAGTAGTCGACCCAACTCTTGAAATCAATAAGTGGTTCTCAACCTGGAAAATATTTGCTTCTCCAAGTAGGCTACCACCATTATGACTGATGTAACTGATGTTACAGTAGCGTAGTCCTACCCCATCCTATTCAGCTATACTACAGGATACAGATAGGTGGGCACTAGGGACATCTGGGCACCTCGATGTAAAATTAGGTCCAAAATGTTAAAACATTTAATGTTTGAAAAATGGTGTAAAGTAAAGTATACATGATGTGAACATGCACGGTACATCATTATCAGACTTAATTTATCATTCAACTTCTAGTTTATGCGCCAAAATGACTAGATATACAGGTTTTGTAGGAATTTGTAGCAATTGTAGAAATATTAGACCTTAATTGTCGAATGTTTATGCATGTTCTAATCATATAGACTTTACTTTAGACCAGGGGTCTTCAACAGGGGGTCCGGGACCCCTAGGGGCTCCTCAGAGCTACTATAGGGGGTCCGGCAAATATTTGTGTGATAGAATGTTTTTTTTTTACATTAACCACTTGAACCCCATTGCATCCCTGTTCTCAGGGGAACATTAGCCGAAAATAGCCGATCTAGCCGATTTTATTTTTAAAACATTAATTTACACAACACTGATGACAGCCTAAGCTATTCTCTGAAATCTATGAAAATGTTTAATCTGCAACACAATTTTATACAATATGTAGTAGGGGTCCCTGCTTCATCTCTCTCAGCTAAGGGGTCCATGCTTCATCTCTCTCTCAGCTAAGGGGTCCCTGCTTCATCTGTCTCAGCTAAGGGGTCCCTGCTTCATCTCTCTCTCTCAGCTAAGGGGTTCCTGCTTCATTTCTCTCTCAGCGAAGGGGTCCTTGGCCTGAAAAACTTTGAAGACCCCTGCTTTATAGACCATTTCCCCCCAATTATTTTTTTTACAGTTTGAACAAAATATTTTACATTGAGGTGCCCAGATGTCTGTAGTGCCCACCTATCCTGTTACTGTTACCATACAGACAGACAGACAGACAGACAGACAGACACAGCAAGAGATGGCATTAACAACTGTACTGTACTTAATTCAAACACAAAAGTGAGCCCACTAGACAAGCATACTTCGAAGAAAACGCGCGCGCGCACGCGCACACACACACACACACACACACACACACACACACACACACACACACACACCAGGCTGACATTATGCCGCTCGCTCGCACGTTATGTGCTTGATTTGTCGTTCGGCACTTGTGTTTGGTTGTTGTAGATGAACTCACCTAATGATGCTGCAGAGGTTGAAAGAGTTTGACAAACTTCTAGCCTTGTTACAACTATGACCGTCTTGATCCAAGGCTATCGCACTTCCACAGTACAACAATGTTTAAGTCAGAGGAGCATGGTTTGGCCAAAACCTGCGATTAATCCACGTGTTGTTGTTTATATTCGTCTCACCAGGTACGCACGCGCGAGCGCGCACACACACACACACACACACACACACACACACACACACACACACACACACACACACACACACACACACACACACACACACACACACAGGTCTCAGACGCGATCAGACCGACGGTCATAACTGCTCGTGATCAACAGAAACTAACTTCCCCTAAGGACTTCAAAATAAGAGCCACTGGTAATGATTGATTAACTTAGTTTTATTTTGGTGTCTACTTACAGGAAGTATATAGCCATTTGTAGTACCGTGACACACAGAGCTATAAATAATAACTCTTGCGCTTATTTTCGTTTGATCTGCGCGCAACATTACAACTAAAGTAACGAGCCTGTTTTGAAAAAGTACTGAGTAGAAAGTACTAGTACTTGTGTTAAAATGTAACGGATAAAAGTAAAAAGTAGTCCGAAAAATAAATACTGAGTAAAGTACAGATACTCCAAAAAAGTACTTTGTTACAGTAACGATTAACGAAGTACTTGTACTTCGTTACTTCCCATCTCTGATTACAACCCGTACATCTACATAAACATTCAGGTTTCAAATATAAAGTGCGTACCCCATGGCCATGGATGTTACAATTATATACGGGCCGTCAGAAGTACCCGTGTCTTCCGTATTGTTCAATGAAAAGCATTTTAATTCGATCAATGGCCTCTTTCTCCGAATTTTCTCCATGCTTTCAACTAAGCGACCCTAGCGGTTGGGAGGTGTATTGCACTCTGATACATTGTAACTGTATGAGGAAATGGCCGTCGATCGGATTAAAATGCTTTTTATTGAACAACACGGAATAAACGGATACTGTTGAGAAACCGTACATCATTATAACGTCCGTGGCCACGAGGTAAGTACTTTATATTTGAAATCTGAACGTTTATGTAGATGTAGGGCCGTAAATGGAGAAAGTGCAAACACCAGGTTGAAGTTCATCAATGACGGTCGTGACAGATGATTGTCTTAAGATCAGTAGTACATCCATTGTCAGACAAACCAAAATACGAAAATATCTCTGGCAAACACAATAATGCCACACACACACACACACACACACACACACACACACACACACACACACACACACACACACACACACACACACACACACACACACACACACACACACACACACACACACACACACACACACACACACACACACACACACACACACACGCCATGAGGGAGGTGGCATGTTGTGGAACCTCATCCAGACCAGGAGATAGATTCCATAGCCCGAAGGGACAGTCATGTGTTTGATTGGTTGTTGTTGGTTGTCAGGGCAATATCACAACCAATCGGTTGACGGACATTTAATGATGACGGCGTTTGAGACCCTTTTTTAGCAAACCCGCCCCCTTTTTCCAACTGACCAACCAGACTTACCCAACCCCGCCCCTTTTTCACCGACGCCCCGCCTCTCTTTAAATAGCTTCAGAGGTTAACTCCCCGTTTTGCCCATTTGGCCCAAAGCTGTCAGTATGAACGGAGCTATCACTCCGTTCAAAAACAGGAAAATTGTAGAACGATTTTACATTTTAAATTAGTTCTAGGTAGATACATTTTTTATGTATTTCCACTTGTAGTTCACAGAGATCAGTGATCTTACTTTGTGTTTGAAGGTCCAGGTTCTTTTCTGAAAGTCGCAGGTAAATCCTTTGACCAGTCACTCTTCATAGACACACAGCTGGGTGTTGGAGACTCTGGTCTGTGGTGAAGACTTCTGGAATCACACAAATGTTTGATTTATGTGAGCGATCGAGACAGACAGTCACAAGGAGACAGATTTGAAGTGAATGAGAGACAGACAGTCTACAAGGAGACAGATGTGAAGTGAATGAGTGGACTTTTGGCAGCGGTCCAAACAACCTGTGGTGAGTTGGACAGCTGATTCTTGTAGATATGTGGAAACATTGTCTATAAAGTGTCTTCTCAGTTTACAGTTTAGGCATTTAGCATACGCTCTTCCAGACCGACTTACAGTAAGCAAGGACACAAGATAATACATCAATAATACATAATACATCAAATAGTAATCTAATAATAAAGTAAGACATAAAGTAAACCAATAATCTAATGATAACTAATACATATGTAAACCAAGAACCTATCATCAGCCTACATTGAAACTATACACACACACTATAGGATGCCAGGTCAGCAATGAACTGGCATCTGTCTACATAACATGCTATCTAAGTCACATTTTGTGTTACGGGGTCTTCTCAGACATATCACAACCACTCGTCACTACTGAAAGTTTAACCGTCTGCCCGGCTCAGTTTGTAGTTTACATCTATTCATCTTTAGTCAGCTACTGCTTCTACATGAGATCACAAGAGATTAAATGACATAAGGTGCTGCATTCGAGCAAGCCAGATAATCTTAATGAAATTCTGCACTGTATAAAAATGTCATAGTGTGTGCATGTTGAAGATAATCTCATAAGAGAATCTAATAAGATTGATGATGCTGAATGATGCTACCAGAATTACAAATTGTTTAAGATTCTAAAAAATCCTGTAGTGTGAGTGAAGCTTTATAGTGTTGTGTATATTGTGTAGAAGGATTCACATACTCTGTGTGTGGAGGTCCAGGTTCATTACTGAAGGTAGGAGGTTCATCTTTAGACCAGTCACTCTTCATAGACACACAGCTGGGTGTTGGAGACTCTGGTCTGTGGTGAAGACTTCTGAAATCATATAAATGTTTCTATAATTATCATGTGAATGAAGAAGTCAATTTATTAAATATTTTTTATTGTTAAGTCCCATTTTACATTTAAATGGGAAAATGTTTTGAGTTTTGCCTCACAATATTGCAGCAACAAGAAAACAAAACAAAAATAATGAATTATTTATGATAATAGAAACAGTAAAGTTTGACTAAAAGTACAGTGGTAGCGTTGTGTATATTGTATAGAAGGATTGATATACTTTGTGTGTGGAGGTCCAGGTTCATCACTCTTCATAGACACAGATGGAGGCTCTGGTCTGTGGATGAGCTGTTTGTCAGTTCCCTCCTCCTCTCTCTCCTCACAATGACTCATCTTTGGTCTTTATTAAACCTGTCAAGATTACAGTCAAAATAGACCAGAAAACAGTAAATGGCTGCTGCATATACACAATGCGCGCGCACACGCACACACACACACACACACACACACACACACACACACACACACACACACACACACACACACACACATTAAATACCAAGTGGTTCTAGTATAATGTATAAAACACTTCAACAACATTAACCCCTTCACCCCTCTATTCTTAGTAGGCAGGCAGGCAGGCAGACGGATGGAACTATAGACAGAGAGAGAGCCCAAGGGGGAGGGAGAGCGAGAGAGAGGAACTCAAAGTCTCAAAGTCATATCTTATCGTTCATTCTTATCACATTATTTTTTACAAGGCTCCACACACACACACACACACACACACACACACACACACACACACACACACACACACACACACACACACACACACACACACACACACACACACACACACACACACACACACACACACACACCACTGTGCAGGTAAATGTTTCACCACATTGTGTGACTAGAAGCTGTAAACAGGTTCAACTGTTAGTAGTAAGATATGACGCCATGCTAACTTGTTCTCACCTCACCTCACCTCTCCCCTCTCTCTCTCTCTCTCTCACACACACACATATACACACACCATACTGTATGTGGCGGCTGCCAATTATAGCAGAGACAGACATCACAATACTTTGCCAGCCTTTTTGCCTCCTTTTTGGGCATCTCCGGTTGGTGAAAGCCTCTAACAACCAGTCTGTGGGTATAATGTCCTAGGCTGTCAAATTAAAAAAACAATAGTCTGCACCTATTAGCCCAGCTCTGAGATGGTATGTAGTGATTGGTATTTAATGACCTTGGTCATAAAGGCTTCCTCTAGGCTATAGGGTCAAAGGTGAAGGCTATCTCTAATACAGACACTTCATCAACCACAACAACACAGACACACAGACACACACACACACGCACACACACACACACACAGACACACACACACACGCACACACACACACACACACATACACACACACACACACACACACACACACACAATCACATGACCAAACTCCCCTGAGGTCACATGACTTACTGTCAGCTGTGGAGGTGAATGCTTTACACTTGTAAACTGTGATTACAACATGTCACTTCTAACAACTTTTTTTTTAGATAGCAGATCCACAAGCTCACAACGCATCATATTGTTGTGAGCTTGTAGATCTGCAATTTTTTAATACTTTTGATGTATTTATATATTTTCAGATAGGGTCCACCACCAAATACATATCAATTATTTTAAAAAATATATCAGTTTATGTCTCCTTGACATGAAGATGTTTCAGAACCACTGATCTATCTAACTCACATGGACTTCTGTTCTGCTCTGCTCTTCTAAACATGTTGCTGACCAGTGTTGAACTCCACTACCTTTTTAGTAACTAGTATTGTAACTAATTACTTTATTAATTCAACAACATGTGTTACAATGACTGAGATTAAAATAGGCTTCAGAGGATTATAATGTTTATTATCATCCAGTGATCTACTGTCACTCTAACCTCAGCACAGCAAGAGACATGACCCGCCCTATTCTGCCTCTGATTGGTTTAGGTTTAGACAAGAGGAGTGATGATTGGTTAAGGTATAGGGTCAGATATCATGGTAAGCCAATCTGAGGCAGAGCTGGGCGGGTCTTGCCTTTGTCTCCCTGGTGCAAACACACACAGGGAACACTCCTCCCCGCAACACGCTCACACACACACAGACAAGTTCAAGCATGATCTCTCTATCACCGTCTATATTCCAGGCAGAACTAAACAGAGTGATTTGAAGACATGCTTCCTAGTATATCAACAGTACAGTGGGTTGTGTTTATAATACTTTTCCCTCTAGTCTACAGCAAATCTCTTTGCCAAAAATAGCAGAACTACAAGCTCACAATGCGTCACAACGCCACACGTTCCCCCCAGAATAGGGTCTGTGGGGTTCAAGTGGTTAACATGCTTGACGCCAGACTAGAGAGATTATTGCTACAGTGTATTGTTTACAATCTCTTACCCTGCAATAATCTTTATGCTTTGATCAGACGAGGCAAAACAGAATGGAGTCCAGATGGTTCAGTTGACTGTGACACGCTTATCTGACAGGGCAGGTACTTTGACCTGCAACCAACAGTGTACGCACACACACACACACACACACACACACACACACACACACACACACACACACACACACACACACACACACACACACACACACACACACACACACACACACACACACACACACACACACACACACACACACACACACACGCACACACACATTATTTATGTCCACACAAAGGAGAGCATACAAAGACACAAATATTAAAGGTACAGTTAAGGTTACGTTCACAAAATCATGGCATATGTCGTCATGACCCCTGGGGCCTTTGCCAGGGATCTGTGTGTGTGCCTAGTACTGTCTAAACCTAACCTTATTCCTAAACCTAACCTCAGTAAAACTATGTCTAAACCTAACCTTATTCCTAAACCTAACCTCAGTAAAACTATGTCTAAACCTAACCTTATTCCTAAACCTAACCTCAGTAAAACTATGTCTAAACCTAACCTTATTCCTAACCTTAACCTCAGTAAAACTATGTCTAAACCTAACCTTATTCCTAACCTTAACCTCAGTAAAACTATGTCTAAACCTAACCTTATTCCTAAACCTAACCTCAGTAAAACTATGTCTAAACCTAACCTTATTCCTAAACCTAACCTCAGTAAAACTATGTCTAAACCTAACCTTATTCCTAACCTTAACCTCAGTAAAACTATGTCTAAACCTAACCTTATTCCTAACCTTAACCTCAGTAAAACTATGTCTAAACCTAACCTTATTCCTAAACCTAACCTCAGTAAAACTATGTCTAAACCTAACCTTATTCCTAACCTTAACCTCAGTAAAACTATGTCTAAACCTAACCTTATTCCTAACCTTAAAGGGGTAGTTCACCCCCAAAATAACTTTTTTTCTATTGATTACTGACCATCTGGAGCCTTGAATTCATAGATATTTTTTTGTTTTTGTCACATTCCTAAGCCAATAATTTGATTATAATAAATGTGTCCCCATTGATTCCGGTAGGAGACACAAATGCATTTGTGTCTCCTACCGGAATCAATGGGGCTAAATTTATTATAATCAAATAATAAAGGAAGGAATGCGACAAAAACAAAAAAATATCCATGAATTCAAGGCTCCATGGGGTGAGTAATCAATAGAAAAAAAGTTATTTGGGGGGTGAACTACCCCTTTAACCTCAGTAAAACCATGTCTAAACCTAACCTTATTCCTAACCTTAACCTCAGTAAAACTATGTCTAAACCTAACCTTATTCCTAACCTTAACCTCAGTAAAACTATGTCTAAACCTAACCTTATTCCTAACCTTAACCTCAGTAAAACCAATGCACATGTCTTCCTGTTACCCAGTAGACATGTCAGAAATAACCAGTGACATAATAATAATCAACCTGACTCTACCAGATGGGGGCGGTATTGAGTAACCACGTTCCTCAAGACAGCATAAGCTGAGAAACAAATGTGTGAAGCAAGCTTCTTGGATCTGGAAGCGTCAGGTTAAATAATAATTGCACCTCATATAACTCAATGGTAGCTGCATTCACTCCAGTGTTTGATTGATTGAATACTTTTCCCAAGAAAGAACTATGGCTTGTTTCCATTGGGGTCCTGTGTATTCAATTCATCAAAACATGTAATGACAAACAATAACATACAATACTATGCAAAAACATCATATTATAAACGAGTAGTAATCAAAAAGAAAAATCTGTACAGTAAACTAACTTTAATAAGTAAGTGTCCCCAGTGGTACAAAATATTTCACATAATGCCAAAGATTCAGTTGCAGTTGTCAGTGCAAAAGTAGTAATACTTGGCTGATATTTCACAAAATTCACGCCATTATCACGCCATTTTTTCTCCTTATTTTATTGTATGTAGCATGAGATCACTGTGTCATGTTGTGTATATTGTAATAGGAGGATTCACATAATTTGCCTCAAATTGATTTATCAATACATCCCATTCAGTAACGCTGTTACAGTTACTGTAATTTAAATGGGTGTTACTTGATGTGATCCAACCCCCATGGAGTCTATCAGTCGTCTAACCCAAGGGTTCCAAAACCTTTCAGGCCGCGACCCCCCAAAATAATCATATTTGAACTGGGGGGCCCCCAAAATAATCATATTTGAACTGGGGGCCCCCACCCTGACAAGCACTTGGAATTGTAGGCATATAAATATTGTGAAAATAGCAGATCTACAAGCTCACAACGCCTCGCACTGCGATAACACACACAGAGAGATAACCTCACTCTACAACAAAGTATCACATGACCAAACTCCCCTGAGGTCCCATGACTTACTGTCAACCGTGGAGGTGATGTGATTCTAATTACAACACGTCACTTCGAAGAAAAAATAGCAGATCCACAAGCTCCCAACGCATCAGATTGTGACTCGTTGTGAGCTTGTATATCTGCTATTTTTGAAGAATGTTGACTGTCTTCTCTTATGGGGGCCACTGGCACAATTCTTTATTATGTATGTATTTATTTATTTTCAGATGGGGGTCCACCACCAAATACATATCAATTATAAATATAAATAAGATGTTTCAGAACCACTGATCTATCTAACTCACATGGACTTCTGTTCTGCTCTGCTCTTCTAAATATGTTGCTGACCAGTGTTGAACTCCACTACCTTTTTACTAACTAGTATTGTAACTAATTACTTTAGCAATTCAACAACATGTGTTACAATGACTGAGATTAAATATAGGCTTCAGAGGATTATAATGTTTATTATCATCCAGTGATCTACTGTCACTCTAACCTCAGCACAGCAAGAGACATGAGGAGGTTTAGACAAGAGGAGTGATGATTGGTTAAGGTATAGGGTCAGTTATCATGGTAAGCCAATCTGAGGCAGAGCTGGGCGGGTCTTGCCTTTGTCTCCCTGGTGCAAACACACACAGGGAACACTCCTCCCCACAGCACGCGCACACACACAAACACACACACACACACAAGTTCAAGCATGATCGTTCTATCACCGTCTATCCACCTGTTTCCGCGGGAATTTACTGGAGCAAAAATCCTGTGTGGGAAACATCCTGCGGGGGGACCGGAAGTAGGAAATAGCGGCTCAGTGTGTTTACATTTGCCAGCAGAACGTAGCTCGTTCGCAGCTGGCGAACGGGCCTTTTGCATGTAGTTGAAGCGCAAGGGGGCGGAGGGGGCGGTGCATGGGGAGAGAGTCAGCGCACTGAAGTCAAGGCACACTACAGACTACTGTGTTGTTGACAGACAACGGATGCACGCTTATTATGAGAAACAACAAAAATAAAACATGGCAAAACAGTTGCGTGCATTAGTGCAAGATGAGGGTAAAGGAAACATTCAGTCTAAATGTCCAGTAATTCGCACGCGAAAAGGAAACATTAATGTCCAGTTTGCTAATCCACAACTACTGTGCCAGATAATCACCAAGAGAGTTAAAAAATAAAAAACGTTTCAGTCATTCAGTCCGACTTCACTGTAGCCTATAGTAGCCTTTTCATAAATTATATTTGTATTAGGCTGTCCTAAGAGTTTATAATATTTAGAGAAATGTAAGGTTTCAAATACAAAAGTATTGGTAGTAGTTGCTGGACATTTAGACTGAATGTTTCATTTATCCTCATCTTGTGCTAATGCACGCAACTGTTTTGCCAGGTTTTATTTGTGTTGTTTCTCATAAGCGTGCATCCGTTGTCCGTCAACAACACAGTAGTCTGTGCCTTGACTTCAGTGCGCTGACTCTCTCCCCCCCCGCCCCCTTGCGCTTCAACTACATGCAAAAGGCCCGTTCGCAGTACAGCTACGTTCTGCTGGCAAATGTAAACACACTGAGCCGCTATTTCCTACTTTCGGTCCCCCCGCAGGATGTTTCCCACACAGGATTTTTGCTCCAGTAAATTCCCGCGGAAACAGGTGGATATTCCAGGTAGAACTAAAGAGAGTGATTTGAAGACATCTAGTATATCAACAGTACAGTGTTCTCTTTGCCAAAAATAGCAGATCTACAAGCTCTAAATGCGTCACGGTTAACATGCTTGACACCAGACTAGAGAGATTATTGCTACAGTGTATTGTTTAAAATCTCTTACCCTGCAATAATCTTTATGCTTTGATCAGACGAGGCAAAACAAAATGAGACCAGATGGTTCAGTTGACTGTGACACGCTTATCTGACAGGGCAGGTACTTTGACCTGCAACCGACAGCGTGTATACACACACACACACACACACACACACACACACACACACACACACACACACACACACACACACACACACACACACACACACACACACACACACACACACACACACACACACACACACACACAATTACTAAAGGTACAGTTAAGGTTACGTTCACAAAATCATGGCATATGTCGTCATGACCCCTGGGGCCTTTGCCAGGGATCTGTGTGTGTGCCTAGTACTGCCTAACCATTGTCTGTTGCAGTGCTGGTTTGGAGGGTGAAGATAATCAGAGGAAGGGGAGACACCTGGCCATCGTCTCCTCAAACAGTATCAAAAACCTGCTCTGTGTTCATTATTGTGCCTCTTTATACCTCCTCCTGCAGGAACGGCCACAGAAGAGCACTTTGTTAATTTGTCTTTGTTTAACCTCAGTTAAAGTGGGCAGTATGTTTCCCTGCCTGTTGTTCTATTCTAACATTTAAATAATTTGTTAATAACATTCACGCTTCTTTTTGGCATAGGTATACCCTCCGTGTCGTTTCCCCTTTTTTGATGTGGCCTTGGAGCCAGGCCATAACAAATGGGGGCTCGTCTTAAGCAAAACATTGGTAAGCTTAGTTGTTTAGGTTGATTGTGTTTGTAAACAAGCAGGTTCAGGTTCGCACATACTAGTGATGCGCGGGTTGACCCGTTATCCGCGGGCGGACGAGTCAAGATTTCAGAGGCAATTATGCGGGTTGTGGGTCATCAACACCACTCTCACACGCCAAAATAATCACATTTAAGCCTATTATTAATATTTGGAAAAAACTACCATTAAAACCCATCATAATTATTTAAAGTTTTTATCATGATCTGACAATGTCAGTGTGGGTTCCTTCCTGACAGCCTGATGGTGCTGCTGTGTCTCACAGCGCTGCAGTTATCCCATAGATCAGCCTATTCTTCGTACCATGGTGTTGCTCGTTGAAAATATCAGACCAACAAGCTCACAAAACATCGCGTTGTGGGCTTGTATGTCTGCTATTTTCGATACGCAACAACACCGCCATACGGCGAAGCACAAATTAAGATTTACACAGCTGCGTCACCTAATCAGCTGGTTCGCTCGGGTGTAATGATAAACAGAACCGGGGTCCCGAAGTGATAGAATCTGAACCAAGCCGGACCCACTTGACGATAATAAAACCTGTCAAAACCAGAACTCGTATGGGTCGTGGATATTATACAAGCAAGCACAGTGACTGTCTGTCTAGAATGGATAAAGTGTTAGTGGCGAATGTTGGTGACACACATTTCAGGCAACTATGGCAAGTAATCAACCCCCCTTGCGCCATCATTCATGTATAACATTAACAACACGCACATGGACTTCTGTTCTGCTCTGCTCTTCTAAACATGTTGCTGACCAGTGTTGAACTCCACTACCTTTTTACTAACTAGTATTGTAACTAATTACTTTAGCAATTCAACAACATGTGTTACAATGACTGAGATTAAAATAGTCTTCAGAGGATTATAATGTTTATTATCATCCAGTGATCTACTGTCACTCTAACCTCAGCACAGCAAGAGACATGACCCGCCCATGTTTAGACACGAGGAGAGATGATTGGTTAAGGTATAGCGTCAGATAACATGGTAAGCCAATCTGAGGCAGAGCTGGGCGGGGCTTGCCCTTGTCTCCCTGGTCCACACATACGCAGGAAACACTCACTCCTCTCCGCAAGCACGCAGGCGTGCACGTGCACACACGCATGCACGTGTGCACACGCACACGCACACGCACACACACACACACACACACACACACACACACACACACAGTTCATTTAAGTATATTAAATACCAAGTGGTTCTAGTTTCAACAACATTAACCCCTTCACCCCTCTATTCTTAGTAAAACACACCTGGCTCTGTACTTGGACAGCTTTTTTCCCTCTACCCCAAATCTCTTTGACCAAAAATAGCCGATCTACAAGCTCATAATGCGTCACAACGTCACACGTTCCCCTCCAGAATAGGATCTGTGGGGATCAAGTGGTTAACATTCTTAACACCAGACTAGACAGATTATTGTTTAAAATCTCTTACCCTGCAATAATCTTTATGCTTTGATCCGACGAGGCAAAGCAAAATGGAGTCCAGACGGTTCAGTTGAATGTGAATCAACACACTGACAGTTCTTGGGCACAGACATGAAAAATTATACCCTTATCTGACAGGGCAGGTACTTTGACCTGCAATCAACAGCACACACACACACACACACACACACACACACACACACACACACACTGCTCTCCGCAAGCACGCAGGCGTGCACATGCACACACACACACACACACACACACACACACACACACACACACGTCACAACGCCACACGATCCCCTCCAGAATAGGGTCTATAGGGTTCAAGTGGTTAACATTCTTAACACCAGACTAGAGAGATTATTAAACACAGGATTTATGACACAGTGCAGGTAAATGTTTAACCATATTGTGTGACTGGAAGCTGTAAACTGGTTCAACTGTTCGTAGGTATGATATGACTAGCCTGGTAAACCCCTCCCTCCGGATATCTCATTTCCATTTGATATCAGGAGTGAGTCTGGCCTGAGGGCTTATCTGGGCGTTTCTTGACTGGCCTATCAGCGTCCTCGCTCATTGTTCTGTGATTGACAGCGGAGGTAGGCCAATCAGGTGGAACCCGAGTGAACCCGAATGGAGCCGAGTGCAGCCGTCAAAAATGGATCTTTTGAAAATAGCAGATCGACAAGCTCACAACGTGAGCTTGTCGATCGGCTATTTTGCTATTTTCAAATAGCCACAGTTTAAATAGAGCTGAATTGTTAAAGTTTTCAAATGATTGTTGTGGAGTAAAAGTACAATATCTGTCTCTGAGATGTAGTGGAGTAGTGACCTGTGTGGCCAGGCGGATGTAGCATCCAGACAGGAAGGCCAGAGCCAGCACACCAAACACAACCACCAGCAGCATGAGGCTCAGCTCCCCTCCAGAGCCAGCACACCAAACACAACCACCAGCAGCATGAGGCTCAGCTCCCCTCCAGAGCCAGCACACCAAACACAAGCACCAGCAGCATGAGGCTCAGCTCCCCTCCAGAGCCAGCACACCAAACACAACCACCAGCAGCATGAGGCTCAGCTCCCCTCCAGAGCCAGCACACCAAACACAACCACCAGCAGCATGAGGCTCAGCTCCCCTCCAGAGCCAGCACACCAAACACAACCACCAGCAGCATGAGGCTCAGCTCCCCTCCAGGGATGTGGTTCAGGTAGGCCAGCCGGTCCTCCTTACTGAGCTGTAACCAGTACACCTGGTGGAGAGAACAAGGTACTACGCTTTAGATGAGTGGTTCTCATATGGCTGAGTTTTTTTATTTCAAGGACCCCCCCCCCCCCCCCCCATGACTCTGAGAGGTCACAAACTGTTGTGACCTCTGAGTGTACAAATGGTTTTTATCCAACTGTCAAATACCGGTGGTTCTTGAACGTTTTTATTTCAAGGACCAGCATAACTCTTGAGAGTGTACAAATGTGTACACTCTCAGAGTTACGGACCTGTAAGGGTCCATTTGGTTCCATGTGTACACTCTCAGAGTTACAGACCTGTAAGGGTCCATTTGGAAACCCCTCAAGTAACCCAGGGGGTCCCCGGACCCCACTTTTAGAACCTCTACAATAACATGTATCAATGCAGTATGTATGATTGAATTAGTGTTAAGACCCATTAAGACCAGGAAAGCATCTGTCATTTTACATTTTAACCATTATATTATGCTTTGGCTATTCAAAAATAGCAGATCTACAAGCCCATAGCACGGCACTCGGTGCCGCGCTATGAGCTTGTAGATCTGCTATCCTGAACATTAATGTGCAAATCTTTGAATACATACATTTTGTGAAACTACATTTTTAACCCAAGTGTTTGCTTATGGGGGGTCCCTGGAACAACGTGTTTTGATGGGGGTCCCTGGAACAACGTGTTTTGATGGGGGTCCCTGGAACAACGTGTTTTGATGGGGGTCCCTGGAACAACGTGTTTTGATGGGGGTCGGCGGCCAAAAACATACAATTTTGGGGGACCGATGCGTTAAAGAGGGAATGGTTTAAAATCCTAAAGCATTCCAACACTAGTTGGAATAAGTAATAATATATATATGTGTGTGTTTTAAAGCATTTATAACTCAAATCTCTGATTCTGGGGGTCCCTGGAACACAATATTTTGAGATGGGGGTCTGCGGCCACATACATATAATTTTGGATTTAGAAGACATTTGTAGAATCCCCAGAAGCAAATTTAAAGTTAGGTTTGAGTTCAAAATGTTTGCTTTATAATATATATTCAAAGATTTGCACAAATGTTCATGATTTTCCAAATACATAGCAGATATACAAGCTCATAGCGCTGCACTCGGTGACCCCCCCCCCCCCCCCATAACTCTGAGAGGTCACAAACTGTTGTTGCATTTGTACACTCTGAGTTACAGAAAATAGCAGATCTACAAGCTCACAAAACCTTGCGTTGTGAGCTTGTAGATATGCTATTTTCACATTTTTGACAATTTGACCGATGTTTGACCAGTTTGTATATAGTTTGGTCACTTTACTGTCATTTGCCCCCCCCACCCCAGCCAATTGTATAGGGCCTGAAATGGGCTTACTAGTAAAAGTATGAGAAACAGTGTAAGGATGTCATGGTTTCTGTGGAGCTTCTACTGTTCCTGTGGTGACTGGAGCAGCTTGTTCTGGAAGACATCAATCAAACACAACTCATAATTACCTGGAGAGAAATGAGTTTCAGGTCACCATCAACCACACACACACACACACACACACACACACACACACACACACACACACACACACACACACACACACACACACACACACACACACACACACACACACACACACACACACACACACACACACACACACACACTAGAAGACAAGTAATTTTATGTTTAGTTGGGCTCGGGTGTTGCCTCTGAAAATAGCCGATCTACGAGCTTGTAGATCTGCTATTTTCAGCATGCAACCAAGTGTAAAATCAGCCTTTTTTTTTTTTTTATATATCTGTTTATTGGTTTTTTTGCAGGTTATTTTTCCTCCCATATGAGGACAACATTCGTAAAGTCAAATTACAGGCATGTATATTGTACATAGGTACCCCACATTTCCCTCCCGCCCACCCACTCGCCCTCCCACCCACCCACTCTTCCCGGTTACTGAGACAGTGCTACAAGCAGAAGGAGGAAAGCCAAAAAAACTAAAAACAGAGCAAAAAAAACAACAACAAAAAAAAAAAAACAACTGCCAATGAATTATTTTTTTTTTAAATAAAATAAAATAAAAAAATCAAAATAAAGGGGGGGGGGGGGAGGGGGGGGACCACCTGTGTGCGCACAGACATCAGCTCACATGGACAGTACACAAGTCTATATTTTCACCTTTCCATAATTCAAGTATCGCTTTCCTCCGGGGTTACTGTCAAGGTCCTTACATAGTCCACAAGAGGCCTCCATGTTTGATTATAAGTTCTCAAAGAACCATTAAGTGAGAATCTAATTTTTTCAAGCTTGAGATAAAATAGTACATCCTTTATCCAACTGTTATGTGTGGGTGGAAAAGCTTGTTTCCATTTAAGGAGTATGAGACGTCTTGCTAGAAGAGAGGTAAAAGAAATTATTCTCTTAAAGTGTTGAGGGATATTAGTCCCAGGAGGAACGCCAAATAGGGCTGTTAAGGGGTTGGGTGGGATGGGTACACCTGATATATCGGAGTAGGATTTAAATATATCTGTCCAAAAGACCTGTAGTCGAGGGCATGACCAGAACATATGTGTCAGATCCGCAGAGGATTGTCTGCAACGATTACACTCGTCACTAATATCTGGAAATATCCTTGCTAGTCTCGCATTGGTGTAATGAACACGATGAATAATCTTACATTGTATAAGGCTATGTCTGGCGCAAATTGAGGAGCTATGGACTAGCCTCAACGCCATCTCCCATGTCGCATCAGGCAGTTCCACCCCCAGGTCTTGCTCCCATGCTATTTTAAGACGGTTAAGAGTCTCTGGGTTTATTAAATTTAGTTGAGTATATATCTCTGAAATTGTGCCCTTTGTATTGGGATTCAAAGAAATTATAGAGTCAATTACCGAGTGAGTAGGCTGGTTTGGGAAATTTGGAAATTGTTTTTGTAGAAAGTGTCTGATCTGGAAATAGCGAAATAGGTGGGAACTGGGCAGACTGAATCTCTCGGTCAAGTATGAGAATGGTGCTAGAATCCCATTGTTATATAGGTCTTTGATGGATCTGATCCCCTTGTCGACCCAAGTTTGAAAGGCGGGATCGGTACACGAGGGTTTGAACAGGTGGTTACGATTTATCGGGGAGAGAGAGGATGGGCTTTTGAGGCCAAAATGCCTCCTAAATTGTGTCCAGATTTTAATAGTGTGTATGACCGAAGGCATAGAACTGACTACAGATACGAGTGGAAGACCTGAGCATATTAGTGACTGGAGAGATTGCTGGGTAGAGGCTATTTCCATTTGGGCCCAGAGAGCAATGTTCTCTAGGTTAACCCAGTGAGTGATCTTTAGGATGTTGCATGCCCAGTAGTAGTAGATAAAATTTGGAAGTGCCATCCCACCCAACGATTTCGGCCGTTGAAGATAAGCCTTCTTAATGCGCCTAGGCTTGGTTCCCCATAGGAAGGATGTTATCATCTGGTCAAGTTTTGTAAAGAAGCTCTTTTTAATGAATACTGGAATATGTTGAAAAAAGTATAAAAATTTAGGTAGAACGGTCATCTTTACAAGGTTGATGCGGCCAACCAGTGATAACGGCAGCGTGGACCACCGTTTAAAGTCTGTCCTGCAGCGTTCTAGTAGTGGGAGAATATTTTCCTTAAACATGTAGGGGAGTGACTTAGCAATGAATATGCCCAAATATTTGAACCCCCTGTCCACCCATTTGAAAGAGAGGAGTGATTGGGGAATTCTTGTAGCCGCTGGATTTATAGGAAATAATTCGCTTTTTTGAAAGTTAAGTTTGTACCCTGAAAATCTACCGAACTGTTCCAGTATAGACGTGATAACGGGGATAGAGGATGTTGGCTTGGATATATATAAAAGTAGGTCGTCTGCATAAAGGGATACTTTATGGGTAGTCCCGCCTCTCGCAATTCCCTCAAACCTTGTTTCACTGCGGAGCCAGATAGCTAAGGGCTCGATGGCGATCGCAAAGAGCAACGGGGATAAGGGACAACCTTGTTTCGTTCCCCGTTTAAGGGGAAAGAAAGGTGAGTGAAGGTCGTTTGTGATGACTGAGGCCATGGGAGCTGCGTATAGAAGTTTAATCCATGATATGTAATTCTGGTTAAAACCCATTTTTTCTAAGACAAAGAAGAGGTAGGTCCACTCTACCCTATCGAAGGCCTTCTCTGCGTCCAGAGAGAGGACAACTTCGGGGAATTCAGAGGGTGGTGTTTGAATTATATCCATCAGACGCCTTGTGTTAGAAAAGGAGTGTCTCCCTTGAATGAAGCCTGTTTGGTCGGTCGATATTAGGTTAGGAATCACAGCTACTAGACGATTGTAAAGAACTTTGGCCAAGATCTTTTGATCCACGTTTAGGAGTGAAATCGGTCTCCTACTGCTACAGAGAAGTGGGTCCTTATCTTTCTTAAGTAGCAAAGAGATAGATGTTTGGTATAAAGTCTCGGGCAATCTGCCTTTCGAAAACGATTCGTTGTACATGCTTTGCAGTTCCGGGCAGATGAGGTGGGAGAATGTTTTGTAAAACTCTGCAGTGTATCCATCGGGGCCCGGGGACTTGCCATTTTGCATAGATTGTATTGCTTCCTCGATCTCTAACAATGAAATTGGGCCGTCAAGATTATTGGATAGTGTGTTGTCTAATACGGGGTAGGGTAATTTGTCAAGGGGATTGTCCTCGTCCTCATCCCAAATACCTGGGGGGCATTCGGACGAGTAAAGTTCGGAATAGAATTTAACAAAGGTTTCATTTATGTCCTTTGTATCTGAGAGAACTACACCGGTGGAGGATTTTATTTGGGTTATTAGTCTGGAAGCTGCAGCTGAGCGAGCTTGATAGGCCAGGAGTTTACTGGCTTTGTCCCCCATCTCAAAAGTGCGTTGTCTGGATTTAAGCAGAAGGCGTTCAGCTTGACTTGTTGATAGCATATCAAACTCTGCCTGAAGTTGAAGACGTCTGTTGTACAGAGCCGGAGTTGGATTCCTCGCATACTGGTTGTCTGTTTTTAACACTTCTTCTGAAATCTCAGAGAGTTTAGCAGTTTCTAGCTTTCTGGCGTGTGAGACATAGGAGATTATCTGACCGCGTGTGCAGGCTTTGAGTGCTTCCCACACTGTGGAGCGGGAGACATCAGGGGTTTTATTAATTTCAAGGAAGGATTCAATTTGAGAGGACAGGAACTCCTTAAAGTCGTTGCATGAAAGCATCGGAGAGTTAAAGCGCCACTGCCTACTTGGGACGTAACTTCTGGATAGATTGATCTCCATGGAGGTAGGAGCATGGTCCGATATGACAATGCTGTGGTACTCACATGATTTAACCTTAGATAAGAGTCTATCATCCATGAGGAAGAAATCTATCCGAGAATATGTGTGATGTGGGTGAGAGAAGAATGAGTAAGCTTTGGCTGATGGAAAGCAAAACCTCCAAGGGTCAGACAGTCCCAGCTGCTCTGTATGGGAGGCCAGGGCCTTAGCAGAGCCGGAGGAAGTTGTAACTCTGGTAGATGACCTGTCGAGAGTGATATTTTGGACCATGTTAAAGTCACCACCTATAATTAAAAAGCTGTTGTCGATAACTGGTAGTTTGGAGAAGAAATTTGAGATAAACTGAATGTCATCCCAGTTGGGAGCGTATACACAAGCCAAGACTACCGAAATATTGTGGAGTAGACCTGAAACAATGACATAACGGCCATTGGAGTCGGCTATGAGACTATGTAAGTCGAAGGGAGTGTTTTTGTTAATTAAGATGGCCGCCCCCCTGGCCCTACAATTAAATTTTGAGTGAAATAGCTGTCCTACCCAGCCCCTTCTGAGTCGTGAGACGTCAGGTGAGCACAAATGTGTCTCCTGGAGAAAAGCAATGTCGGCCTTTAAGTGTTGTAAATGAGACATTATTTTATTTAATTTAGTAGCCTTGTTCGACCCCTTGACATTCCAGGAGATAAAGCGAATATTACTTTGAATGGTGTTTACTTCAGTCATGTGGGATTTAGGTGATACAGGCCGAAGCTGGAACTATGCACACACAGGTGGGGGAAAAGTAGAAAGAAGAAAATGAAATAAAAATAAAAACAACAACAAAAAAAGCATAAGTCTCTGCCCCCAGGACCCTCCCATCCTCCCCTTATGCCTTCCCATTGAAAGCACATTAACCCCAAAAACCTATCACAATAAACAACTGCGCTGGTATCGCAGTCTGTCATGAGACTAGCAGAGTGACTCCTCTGAGTATAACTAAAAGTAGCAATTTTTCCATTATTATAATTTTTTTTTTTTTTTTTTTTTTTTTTTTTTTATAAGTTCCCTTTTTTTTTTTTTTTTTTTTTTTCATTCTTCCCTTCCTCCCCCCCCCCCCCCCCCCGCCTGATCACTAGAGATGGTCATAGAAAAGAGGCGAGTGAAAGAGAGAAAGAGATAGGAGATAAAACGAAACAAAAAAGCAAGGGAACAAAAAGAATGTATGTATATAGTAATATTATTATTAATAATAATAATAATAGTAGAGTAGGCTGAACAACAACCAACTGTCTGGTCAGAAATGTAAACCGGTCACATCTATTCACAAGAAATAAATTAAAATAAATAAATAATAATCATATGGTTGAAGCCTGTGTTGCATAGCATCACAAGGTCCAGCCTTAGAGTGTGAAGGCAGCAGGAAGTTACCTGAATAATAACAAAAAGGAGAACCAATGCCACTGCTGATAGTGAACCGGTCTAACCCTAAAGAGAGAGGTGGTGTGAAGGAGGGTTAAATCAAAAAGCACAATGAATAAATAAATAACTGAAAAATAAAAATAAAAACAAAAATATCACCATAAGAAAAACATTGACATTCAGCGTAGTGAAAACTGTATGCAGGGGGATTAAGTCAAAAAGCACAATGAATAAATAAATAAATAACTGAAAATAAAAACCGTAAAACCAAAAATGTCACCATAAGAAAAACATTAACATTCAGCATAGTGAAATAATATGCGGCCTCTATTGTTAGTACCCTCTTAACCAATGGGAGCTGTAAGTGTATGTTTTATGGTGGCTTGTATGCTCTTACATGAACTGAAAATGTCGTAATATTTATATGTGATGTAACCACAGTACATTAGTATAGTCAGTATCTAAATTTTTCAAGTTCACATAGAGATTGTAATTTACAGCAGTTGATTAATCAAACTAATATTTTGGGGTCCAACTTTTTAGTCGAAGTAAGTAGCATATATTGAAAGCTTAGTTTACTGTCCAAAAGAGAAGAGAGTGGCTTGAAAATAGATTCCAGATGGCTCTGAAAGAGTGCCATTTGGAATTGTAACCTAGTTGGGCAATAAAGCAACAGTAATCCAATACTGCCACTGTGAGGAGGGGGGGCGGTAGAGAGCAATGTTTCACAATTTCTGAGCTGGGTCTGTAATTCTATGGTATAGATGCTAGTGCGTCACTGCTGTGATAAACACAGGAAGCTAGGCGTTAGCTAGAAGCACAGAAGTTTTTTCAAAATAAAACATTTCCATGTTTTGCAGTAAAGACTAAGTAGTGGACAGGGATGAGGGGGTTTGATACTTATTCACACAGGATGTTACGTGTCGGCGGGGGAGGAGGAGGAAGGGACCGCGGTGTACACACCATGGGTGAGAGCCCTCTCTCACCCCCCCCCCCCCCCCCCCGTAGTGCGTTGGGATTTAGCCAACTTTGTTCCCTCTCGCATTAGTCAGTTTGAGAGAAAGCAAAACCATAGCGAGATAAAGAAATAAAAGTAAATATATATTTAAGAAAAAAAAGAGAAAGAGATGCATCCGCAAAATGGCATACTGGTTGCATATCACCCCGGATACTCAATTTAATTAGTATTATGATCTAGGCAGCCCGTTTAAGTCATTATTGCGTTCTATAGTTTACTCAAACTGAGGATTTAGTGAGCATCCCAGATCTTCTTTGTGCCAAAGTCTTAGTAATACACATAGTAAAAAGATGGAAAACGTGTAGGCAAAATATATATATATACCCTCATGTGCCCATATCCATATGCGCACGCGTGCACGCACATCCCCGTCCATATGGATAGGCGTACACACCCACCCGTGCCTGTGTATGCATGTGTGCGTACACACACACACACACACACACACACACCCACATAAATACACACGTGTGTGTGCTGTACACTCATGCACCCACACACAAACACATATTTCTTCACTAAAGACCGAGAAGCAGCAACATTAATACATTCCAAAGGACACCCGGCTCAAGTCGTTTACATTTGTAGTAGATGCCCTGCTGTAAACTAAAAGTTAATCGGGCGGCCGATAGCTTACCGTCACTTTCAGCCCGGTTAAGGTAGAGTCAATGATATCCTTGGGTGGCGCGTGCAATTCGGTCCCTATTGTTTAATATCCTTTTTTGTAGAGTGGGGCCCATGACGTGGCAGGGGTAGAATGTGTCTTTTCGATTGTTTAGTTGCGGTTAATAAAAATAAAAGAAAGCCAAAGTCCCCCCTCCCCCCTCCTGGGAAAAAAGAAAAAAAGAAAACACAGAGAGCAACACCAGCCCGTAAAGAGAGAAAAAAAAAAAAGGAGAGAAACAAAACAAAAAAAAGCTATCACAAGGAGATCAGTTTAACGGAGTTTAGGTAGTCAGTGTTCCTCTTCGTCCACTACCACTCCAATAGTAGGTTTAATTGTGGTTTCGAAGAAGTGGAGCGCTGCTTCGGGGGTATCAAAGGTGTGGACAGTTCCCTGGAACGTTAGGCGTAGTTTTGCAGGGTGAACAACGCCGCAATCCAAGCCGGCTTCTTTGAGTCGAGTTTTCACGGTGTTGTATTGCGCCCTGCGTCGGTTCAACGCGGCTGACCGGTCCGGGAATAACTTGATACTTTGTCCCTTGTATGAGAGTTGTCCTCGTTCCCTGGATACTCGGAGAATCTTCTCCTTCATTTGAAGGTAGTGCAGTCTCACAATCATGGTCCTCGGGAATTTGTTTGAGGCTGCAGGCTGCTTGAATGACGGGAGGCGATGTGCTTTATCAATGGCCTCGGCGTTGGGAATAATTACCTCACCCAGGATTTCATTCAAGAAGGGTCCAATGAAGGTATTGGGGTTAGAACCCTCCTCGCCCTCAGGTAGGCCCACGACCCTTATGTTCTGTCTTCTGCTGAGATTTTCTTGTGTATCCAAGGCGGCGTTAATCTTGGCGTTGTCCGCGGCCAGAGCAGCACATTGACTCTCCAAAGTGACCAGCCTATCTGTAACGTCGTTTTGTGAAGTTTCCAAATCGGCAATTTTACTAGTATGGCCGGTCACTGTTGTTTGCAACTGGGTCAGAGTAGAACGAAGTTCCTTCACAATATCCTCGCGTATAGTTTGGGCGATTGCCCGGAATTCGACCATTAATTCAGTTTTTATGGCTCCGACCTCAGTGCGAACAGCATTAATCACCTCCTCACCCATGTTATCGCCGTCACCTGTGGCTTGTTTGGCCGGCGGGGTGTCGGTGCTCTCTGGTATGTTCCTGGCTGCCCCACGGGTCCCGTGTTGCTTGGCTGTTGGCTTTGTTGGCATTTAAAGTCGGTTTAGTTGGTGTTCACTGTTTTCAAAAGTTATTGAACGCTACATTTATGTAAAATGTTTGTCGCTCAGAGGAGAGGTGTCTGCGAGCGTCCTCACTCGTTCATGACGTCACCGGTAAAATCAGCCTTTACGACACCATCAAGACACCGCCAAGATACATGTTAGTCGACTAAATAAACTGTAGATTTATTCGACTATAATCTTATATTTTGTCGACTAAAACTAGACAAAAACTCAAACATTTCAGATGACTAAATTATGACATTTTATTCAAAAGACTACGACTAAAACTAAATCTAAATCAACAGTGATGTGAATACAGTTTGTACATCACAGATCAACAGAACATGAAGAAAGGATGAATAAGCTGTGTTGCAGCAGCTTGATAAAGAACCATCACAGCTCTCCTTCAGTGTTTACTGACTGACCTGTAATCAAAGTTTACAATAACACTGTGATTCTCAAAGTGGGGTCCGGGGGTCCTTGAGGGGGTTCCACGGGGTCCCCCAAAATGTGTTAATATAGCATCAAAATCAGTTTAGCCACTTCAGACCTACATACATCAACTAATTGAAAATAGCAGATCTACAAGATCAGCAATTGGCATGATCTGTAGATCTTTTAGAAAGTTTTTCAAAACCTTTTCAGGTGGGTGTCTGCGGCCAAATATACAGTATATATATGATTGATTTGTCTTTGTTAAAGTGTCATGCTTCCAAGGAAGCCCCGCCCACATGGACTTACAGGACACTTTTACATTTCATTTGACATGAACAATGAACCCACATGATAATTCACAAACAATGAGCCAAACTAATAACCAACTAAAACACTCAAGAGCTCAAGCTTCACACTGTATATATAATACCCACACATTGTATTCATTTGAGGGTCCTTGACATGAAAAGGTTTTACAACCACTGCTGTAACACACATGATAAACACATCTCTGTCTGTGTCTATCAGTCCAAAGCCTAAACTCTGTTTACATATATAGTACCGAGTTTGAATCCAACTCCTACAATATATCACATCTAAATGGGAATCTACATGTCAATCTTACATTGAGATATTCAACTTTTCTAAGCATACTGTAACACATTAAGAAAGTGAATGTTTTTCACCAATGACTTTTCTGCTTCTAGGTCTACATCTTAACAGACCATTAACTAATGCAACATCAATACTGTACTGAATAAAGTGGTCCAAACTTGTAAACACACACTACACCATGTATTGTTGGCAGACCATGGTTATTAGCTTGTTCAAAATTACCTTGCATTACCATATTTCCAAAAATGTATGAAAACAAACTTAAAAATGACAGAAAACATGGTTTTAATATTCAAATGTATTTCAGAATGCAGGTAAATACTGTCCCTGGTTGTTCCAGGTACGATTCCAGGCCATGCCAGCAATGTGTCCCTGAGCAAGACTCTTAACCCGTTATTGCTCCCCGAACGGCGTAAAATAGTCAATGCAGAGGACACATCGTATGTGCAAATATATAGCCACAAAAAATACCCCCATAAAAAAAGAGGGTGTTTAAGAACTATTAGTGCAACTCCAAACACTGCAACAAGAACAGCCTGAAGCTTCAAGTCTTATAATATCTGTGAATCTGTAAACATTTGACTCCTTTTTGACTGTAAGAACAACAGTCTATTGTCAATGAAAGAACAGTATTGTCCATGAGGCTGTAAACCTTGTACTGTATGCACAAGGAAAACACAATAGAGTGTGGCGGGGCACCCTAAGTTTGACTTGCGCTCGTTTCACTTGTGTTCTTTGGGATGCCTCCCTCGCGCTCTGGAGCAGAACCAAGACACTTCTTTACAGTTTCACTGAAGTCCTTGTGGGTCAGCTTGAGGTCGAACTGCCGAGCAGCAGCTGAAAGACAAGATTACAAAAATAAGAGTGAGGAAGAGAGAGGGAGAGAGAGTGTGTGTGTGTCCCATACAACTTCCTGTTATATTAATAAGAAAATCACCCTCACTCTGTACAGTAACACAAGCTACAGTCAGCAGACAGTTAGCTAATAGACTGGACTGGAAAGAGGAGCAAACGGCTAGCCTGGCTCTATCCAGGTAATAACATTTGCATCCGAGCACCTCTAAAGCTCACCAATTAGGTTGTCTTTTTTTGGTTTATTTCTTATAGCTTGCACTTTCACCATCACCTGATTCCAACCTAACCTTTTCTGTTAGATTAAGTTTTGTCATTTCATGCTTTATTCTTCAACAGGGGATTACAGAGAGACATGAAACAAGGGAAGACATGCAATACAGTGTTAGATTCAAACTCGGTACTATATGGCTCACAAAGAGCATAATTATGTTCTGAATCACCATCAGTCACACCTCACTCCCTAAACTTAAGCTATTAAGTAGTTTGCAGGGGAGGAAACTCACCAAACATGCAGTCTTGTATTGCTGTTTCCTTGAATGGCTTCTTGCTGCTGCAACGCTTGTCTTTCTTTCCAGCCCAGTTGTACTGACAGGCCAAGGCGTTAGTCAGAGCAGTTGCCAGCATCCGTCTGATCAGGTTCTCTGAATTGGTGCCTCCTACCAGAGCCAGGCCAGCAATCTAAATCAGACGAGAGGACAAAAATAGGCCACTGCTTTAACTGTTGTATTGAGCTACGTTCTCAGTGTTAAGGCTCCCCTAAACACTGAGGCTGCCTCAGTGTTAAGGCTCCCCTAAACACTGAGGCTGTACATGAAGCAGATCCAGCATGTAGTCTAGAGTAATAGGCTACTTCTCAAAAAATGTCAGGTCAAGGACCCCCACAATGACATGTATTTGGCTGAGGACCCCCTTTCTGAAACACATTTTGTGACAGGGATTTTTCAAAAATAGCAGATCTACAAGCTCATAAGGCGGCCGCGCTATGAGCTTGTAGATCTGCTATTTTTGAATAGCCAAAGTGTGTGTGTGTGTGTGTGTGTGTGTGTGTGTGTGTGTGTGTGTGTGTGTGTGTGTGTGTGTGTGTGTGTGTGTGTGTGTGTGTGTGTGTGTGTGTGGCTCTATATGGACACTTGTGTTACATATAAATATCATCCTTTGGTAGAACATATTATGGTTTTAGGATTCTATCACCTTATTGTCCTTGTGTTAGTTAACCCTTTAAGACCCTTTAATGACTTCTAAATCCTAACAGTTTTCTGAAAAAAACCTGTTTCTATATCATTGATGCTCAAAACCTTTTCATGTCAAGGACCCCCAAAATGATATGTATTTGGCCGTGGACCCCCATCTCAAAATGTTATGTTTCAGGGGCCCCCAGAAGCACAGATCGGAGTTAAAAATGACCACTTGCAAAAAGGAAAAGAAAAGGGTTTGCACAAATTTTCAGGATTTTCAAAAATAGCAGATCTACAAGTTCATAGCGCGGCACGAAGTGACGCGCTATGAGCTTGTAGATCTGCTATTTTTGAATATCCAAAGTAATGTAAAAATGACAAAGATGCTTACCCGGCTTTAATGTGTTGAGGAGTCTGGGCCACGTTCACTGACTAGTTCTCTGTGGACTGACATTCTGGGAAGATTGTAAAAGACAAATAATGCAAAACAAGAGGCTGAAATACTGTTCTATCTCAGCTCTCATAGACAGTCTGTCTATCTGGAGAAGACAATGTTTCATATCCTTCACTATTACATGTTTTTATCAACATGAACTTATTATTTATGCATAAACATGAATTAACATTATTCCATACTTCTGCTCTGACAACAGTTAATACTGTATTGACTTACTAGAAAGACACTTTACAAGACCCTACTGGAGAGAATTAACTACTTTATCAACACCAACAATAAACATTTATCAACACTAAAGGTAGACTAACATATTAACAACTCTTACACTGCCAGGGTTTTTCATAAATAGTTTGAACCTCTGCCAGCATGTTTCCAGGTAAAACATAGGACATTCCCCGTTTATTTATTAACATTGAAGTGAATGGAGCAGAAACTTTTTGGAAAATGTATCTCCTGGTTCTTTGAGAAGAACGAAAAAACGTGAAAAAAAACAAAAATAAATAATAATTTTAGAAATGTTTTTATTTTGTTTTTGATTAAAAAAAATAACGTTTATAAACGTTGTTGGCAGTATAAGAGTTAACCCTTTAAGACCGGGAACGCATCTGTGTGTCATTTTAACATTTCTTTGGCTATTCAAATATAGCAGATATACAAGCTCATTGCCGCGCTATGAGCCTGTAGATCTGCTATTTTTTAAATATCGTGAACATTTTACAGAGCCACTGATATTATAGCAACATATGTTTTGTTTTTTTTAAACTGTTAGGATTCAGAAGACATTTGTAGAATCCCCCAGAAGCAAAGAATATAATTTACAGAATGTTACCTTTAAAAATATATATTCAAAGACCCACGATTTCCCCAAAAAATTGCAGATTTACAAGCTCATAGCGCGGCACTCGGTGCCGCGCTATGAGCTTGTAGATCTGCTATTTTTGAATAGCCAAAGAAATGTAAAACAATGACACAGATGTGTTCCCGGTCCTGATGGATTAAACACACAACAGGAGCTTTAAACACTAAAGGCAGAAACACAAATACTGTAAAAGTGAAACAAACCAAAACACAGGGGTGTGTGTGTGTGTGTGTGTGTGTGTGTGTGTGTGTGTGTGTGTGTGTGTGTGTGTGTGTGTGTGTGTGTGTGTGTGTGTGTGTGTGAGCAGCAGTAATGGCTGCCATCAATCTGACTGCTTAGACCTTTAGATTCAACTACACACAATAAACTAAAACACAATCACCACATTTCTGGTAAAACCCTCAAGACAAGCTTTGTTTTACATCACAGAGCTTATTTTGAACATGTTTTATGTTCTAATACTTTATTTACCTGAACAAACAGGGACAAACTGATGTTGTTCTTTCTCTCTTCCTTGAAGAATGATGTCACATGACCTCCTAAAACCACCTGATTTGCCCCCTTGTGGCGACATGTGGGATACGGGTCTTTTCCTAAAATGTAAGTTCCTGCTCATTCCAAGACACACAAAGAAACATGCATAATAAAACACACATGTGACATTTGTGTTTTATGTCACATTAATGTCACATGTTTCTAAAAAATAAGCCACACTGTTCTAGACTCACATCTCCAGTTGCTAAAAGACAGCTTGATGGACGCTCCATTATAGCAGTGGTTCTCAATCTGTTCAGGGTGAGACCCCCCAAAAGTATCCTATTTGTACTGGGGACCCCCCAAAATAATCATCTTTGTACTGGGGACCCCCCAAAATAATCATGTTTATACTGGGGACCCCCCAAAATAATCATATTTGAACTGGGGACCCCCCACCCTGATAAGCTCTTGGAATTGTAGGAATTGAGGCATTACATTTAGTTTAACTCGGTTCCATAGTGAAAATAGCAGATCTACAGTTGCGAGGCGTTGTGAGCATGTAGATCGGCTATTTTCAAAATTGTTGCATGTAATATTTGACAATTTGGACAATATTTACTATTTTTGGTAGTATAGTTTGTTGATAAATGTTTACACAGTAATGGTTTTATATCAAACCAAACACCTCAAGGAGAATGGAGATACAACAGTCCTTAACACAGAGCCATGCTTATTGTGGTGACACATTTGACCTAAAAACAGCATTAAAAAGTAATGGATTCTGGACTCTTGAACTCTAGCATCCCTATTCTGAGGGGAACATTAGCCCGGAAATAGCAGATCTACACGCTCACAACGGCTCGCAGCGTTGTGAGCTTGTAGATCTGCTATTTTCAGTAAAAAAAATATGGGGGGATTTAAGAGGTTAACTGTCTGAAAATGCACTTTAACATGAATGCAACACAAAACACAATGATAGTGTTGTATAAATCTATGACATGTAGTGGAGGTTCTCTCTCTCAGATAAGGAGTTCTTGGCCTGTAAAACACTGAAGACCTTTGAGCTAAACCATTCACACAACTCTGACAAACACTGATCCTCCATGATCCTGGAGAGAAAGAACAGACCAATCCAGGAACGCATCTGTGTCATTTATTATTCATTTATTTGGCGATTCAAAAATAGCAGATCTACAAGCTCGTAGCATGGCACTCGGTGCTGCGCTATGAGCTTGTAGATCTGCTATTTGTGAAAGAAAATCGTAAAATATGACAAATCTTTGAATATATATATATATACACATTTTTAACTAAAATCTTTGCTTCTGGGGGTCATTCAATATCTGTCCTCTTCCTCCCTGGTAGAATACTGCAGGTAATCAGATTACTGCAGGTGTAATGCAGGTAATCAGATTACTGCAGGTGTAATGCAGGTAATCAGATTACTGCAGGTGTAATGCAGGTAATCAGATTACTGCAGGTATAATGCAGGTAATCAGATTACTGCAGGTGTAATGCAGGTAATCAGATTACTGCAGGTGTAATGCAGGTAATCAGCAGTGTTGCCTTTTCATGAAATGGAAAAATAATAACCTTTGTTCCAATGGATCCAACGTAGTTATTATACATGACCAATGAGCTGTGGCCATGTTGTCATGACAACACTATGAATATCAATACACAGGAACAACGGCAGACTGTCAAGAATACATTTATTAAACTATTCATACTTCTACACATGATCATACAATAACATGTGAAGAATGAGAATAATATCACATTCATATTCAATGAAAACACAATCATGGAATGAGTGAGGAAACAATGATGTAATAATGAATCAATGAATAAACAATGATTGATTTGAGTTCATTAACACATTTAGTAGATGTTTGAATCCAGAGTGATTGTCCATGCAAGTCCATGCACTCTGAAAATAACCGATCTACAAGCTCACAACGCGCCACAGGCTCGTTGTGAGCTTGTAGATCGGCTATTTTTAGCACCAGCCAAGTATAAATCAGGCATTACGACGCCATCATGGCCCTAAAAATACATTTTAGTCGACTAAAATCTTATGATATTTAGTCGACTAAAACTAGACTAAAACTAAAACATTTCAGAATGACTAAAATATGACTATAATTTGCTGTCAAAATGAACACTGATCACAATGTGTCACTTTGTGACGTAGATCTTAGCTAGTAGATAGCTTGTAGATCTGCTATTTTCACCAAAGAGATCTGGTGTAGAGGTGGGAAAAAGCAGGGGACCAATTACAGAACCCTGGGGGACCCCAGTCAATAAAGTATATGGGGTTCAAGTGGTTAAAGTATAAAGGTTTATATATACAAGAAACAATATTATTACTGTCATAATTACATGATCAAATATACAGTTTTCCTCTGTATATTGTGTAGAAATATCAAAAATAAAATATTACATAAAATATGAGTTTGTATCATAAGAGACACAATATGACACTGATAATTACATCATCATCATCATCATCATCATCATCATCAGTGTTGATGGACAGTATTTATGATACATATTTATAAATGTATGGAGTGGAGGTTTGTTCACTTCTATCTAATCTAATCTAAGATCTAAAGCTCCCTGTGGTGATGACTCATTTATACCATAGAGTTTGACATTAATATGGATTTGACCAGGGACCCCCATTTGAACATATTTGTGCCAGGGACCCCCATTTGAACATATATGTGCCAGGGACCCCCATTTGAACATATTTGTGCCACGGACCCCCATAGAAGATGTAATGTTCTAAAATATATTATATTAAAAAGAAATCGTACTATTAAAAAAAGTTGCAGATCTACAAGCTCACAACGCGTCACGATGCGACACGTTGTGAGCTTGTAGATCCGTTATTTTCAAATATAATATAGCCTATACAGAGGTTAAAGTGTTTAAACTGATTTAGAGATGACTGGTTCTCAATGTAGGGTACAGGGGCCCCCGGGGGTTAAACTCAGTGTAACCACTTTATCCATGTATTACTTTGGTATTGGAAAAAAGCAGATCTACAAGCTCACAATGTGTCATAATGTGATGAGTTGTGAGATTGTAGATCTGCTATTTTAGGAAGCATGTTTTAGTTTTATTATATCATTTTTAACATTTTTAACACAAATCTTGTATTATGGGGGTCAGGGGTCAAAGGTAAAAATCTACAGGAGCTTTAATGTGTGACTGTCACTGTGCTGCTTATTACATCATCATGATGATGTCACTGTGATGTCATGATGAGTCACTCATGCCCAAATATGGAGTCCATGACGTCAGACTCAGCTAGTCTCAAAGTATCCTGCCAACAGTGGTAACCATGACAACCTAAACTCACTCAAACATGTTGAGTAACCATGGTGACCTGATGTCATCCTCACAGAGAGACTATCTCTGCTCACAAAGACACACTGAGGAGGAGGAGGAGTATAACCTGAACCCAGCATAGAGAGGTTCAGAGAATGTGTTCTGGAAGGTGTACAGGTGTGTCAGTGAGTCAGAGGACCCTTTATAAAAGGACAGAGTCCCTGCAGGCCAGTCCAGATACACTGCTACCCTGTTGGAGCCAGAGTGACTGACAGGGAGGACAGTGTCCTTACTATTGTGTCTGACAGTGTAACTGTTACCACGGAAACCACCAGCTCTACAGTACAGACTCCAGGACTTGTCATTGTTTCCAAGCCTACAGTCATCACCACTTCCTTTCCTGCTGATCCCTCTGTAAGTCACTGCTATAGAAACCTCTCCACTCCACTTTACCTCCCAGTAACAGCGTCCAGTCAGACCCTCTGTACACAGAACCTGAGGCCAGTAATCAAACCTGTCAGGATGTTCAGGATATGTTTGCCTCTGTCCCCATGTCACCTTTCTGTTGTTCTCAGACAGAGAGAGTTGTATGTGTGCTGTGTTTGTGTCCAGTGTGAGAGGATGGAAATCTGATAGAAAAACAACACAGTAAACATTAAATACATCATCTAATATATGAGATCAAGCTCACAACGTGTTGTAAGCTTGTAGATCACGTATTTCTTTTACATTTTGCTGATCTACAAACTCACAACCTGTTTGTTTGTTTGTTTGTTTTCACTCAAAATAATTAAAATGTATCGTCTCTGTCGGCTGGAAACCTTGTATGTCCATAACATTTATTTTCTTAAAGGGATAGTTCACCCCAAAAATGACTTATTTTCTATGGATTACACCCCCCATGAAGCCTTGAATTCATGAAGATGTTTTTGTGTTTGTCTCATTCCTAAGACAATAGTTTAATGACCGGTGGAAAGATGCTAATGTCTCCGGTAGGAGACTCAAAGTTGACACTTTGAGTCTCCTAACGGAGACACCGCCGGTCATCAGATTATTGTCTTAGGAATGAGACAAAAACTAAAAAAATCTCCATGAATTCAAGTCTCCATGGGGGGTGTAATCCATAGAAAATAAGTCATTTTGGGGGTGAACTATCCCTTTAATATCATTTTAAAAACATTTTAAAATAGTGTAAATAGCCGATCTACAAGCTCACAACGTGTCAGAGATACAAGGTTTCTGCCTGACGACAACACAGTAAATGTGAGTCAGAATGTCTTAAAGCCTCCAGGTGAGAAGTGACTTTCTGTGAGAAAATGTTTACATTAAGTTTATGTGTGTGTTTATCTACAAGCTCACAATGCGTTGTTTGGAGATGCATTGTGAGTTTGTAGATCGACTATTTTCAAATGGCCGAAATGTATATAGGGCTGTTAATGTAGTTAATGTATGTTTTGTAAGAATAATCAAAATCCTCCAAGTAACTAGTAACTAAAGTGTTCGAATAATTGTATTGGAGTAAAAGTACAATATGCCTTTGAAATGTAGATGAGTAGAAATAAAAGTACTGAAAATAGGACCCCCCAAAATAATCATACTTGAACTGAGGACCCCCCAAAATAATCATATTTGAACTGGGGACCCCCCAAAATAATCATATTTGAACTGAGGACCCCCCAAAATAATCATATTTGAACTGGGGACCCCCCAAAATAATCATACTTGAACTGGGGACCCCTCAAAATAATCATATTTGAACTGGGGACCCCCCAAAATAATCATATTTGAACCCCCCACTCTGACAAGCACTTGTCAGGGTGGGGTAGTTGTAGGAGTTGAGGCATTACATTTAGTTTGACTCGGTTCCACATATAAATATTGTGAAAATAGCCGATCTACAAGGCGTTGTGAGCTTGTAGATATTTTTTAGAGTATATTTATAGCCGATCTACCACTTATAGATCGGCTATTTTGTAGATCGGCTATTTTCACAATATTTACCTCTTTTTGTGCGTAATATTTGACAATTTGGCCAATTTGGTATTAAAAGGTTTTTAGTCCTTTTAGGTATTAAAAGTCCTTAAATTGTAACATTATAAATGTGCAGATACCCTGTATACACTTATACTGTATGTTGGTTTGTTTACTGTTGAGTGAGAAAACAATGTTACACATTAAGATAATCATCTGGGGACCCCCCAAAATTATTTGGGGACCCCCCTGGGTCCCAGTTTGTAAACCACTGTGTTATATAGAAAACATTCAGCATAAGTTAGCAACACCTCACACCATGGTGTGAAGCGTTGCTAACTTGTAGATCGGCTATTTTAGTCATTTTTGAAATATGGAGGAATTACAAGCTGATTTACAAGCTCACAACGTGTCACGATGCAAGGCGTTGTGAGCTTGTAGATTTCTATTTATTATTTACATTCTATTTTTTTATGTTTTTTCTGTACTGCAGTATTTACATCTACAAGCCGATCTACAAGCTCACAACATGTCACATTGCAACATGTGACCTTGTAGATCCGCTGTTTTTGAAATATAGCCAATCTACAAGCTGTCATGATGTAAGGCAGTAGATCGGCTATTTATTTGATTTTTACCACAACCCAATCTGCAAGCTCACAATCTGTCACAATGCAACTCGTTGTAAATTGATAGATCGGATAGTTTAGATTAGAAAAATAGCCGATCTAAAAGCTCACAACGATTGCATATCGGCAAGCTAATTGATTAATTAATTAAAAAGTACAAAATATGAGGTGTTGTGAGCTTGTAGATTAGCTGTTTTTTAACTATAAATCATCTTCAAGCTCACAACGCGTTATAATGTGACACGTTGTGTGCTTGTGGTATTTTTCAAATATAGAGGAAATACAAATTCAGAACCCGTCACAATGTTACCCTTTTTGAGCTTGTAGATCGTCTATTTTTACCTTATTTTCTAATATAGCCGATCTAAAAGCTCACAACTCATCATGATGTGACGCATGGTGAGATTGTAGATCGGCTATTTTTATTTATATCAATTATTGATAATCTACATACCAATCTGCAAGCTCATAACCTGTCACAATGTGACGAGTTGTGAGCTTGTAGATCCACTGTTTAGAAAACGTAAAAGTTCATATAAAAGTTCATCACACGTTAAACAACATATTGTGAGTTTATGTTTGAAATACAGCTGATCTACAAGCTCACAACCTGTCACAATGTAACTCATGAGTTTGTAGATCTTCTACTTTTGAGTTTTAAACAAAGCCAAACTATACAAGCTCACAACGTGTCGCAAATGTGATCCTTTTGAGCTTGTAGATCGGCTATCTTTGTTATGTTTGATATATTGAGGTCTGAGGAAGATCCAGCAGGCTTTAAACATCACATTCATGATGGTAATAAACCATTTAACTTATGGATCATAATTATTGATCCATAAGTTCAGTTTTTTAAATTACTTTGGATGAGCATGATCTTCTACTTGTTGATGTTTGAAATAACTCACTACCTGTCACATTAAAACATGTTGTGAGCTTGTAGATCGGCTGTTTTTGAAATATAGCCAAAACTCATAGCGCTTCATAATGCGAGGCTTTGCAAGCTTGTACATCTGCTATTTCTTGTAATATAGCCGATGTAAAGGCTCAAAACGCAACATGATGTGAGCTTGTAGATCGGCTCACAACCTGTCACAATGCGACAAGTTGAGATCAGCAATTTTTTTTTTAATTTGTAATAGTCTATCTAAAAGCTCACCACACGTCATGATCAGGGTTTCCGTTAGCCGGTATTTACCAATTAAATGTAATATTGAATTGCCCGTTAATTATAAAGATCACAGGCCACCGTGGCCGATTGGGAAAATGCTGTTATTAGACTATTTTATGTCTGTCTGTCTGCAATGGATAAAGTGGTGAAAGTTGGTGACACACATACATTGCAGGCAAGTAATGAACCTTCCTTGTACCATCATTCATGATGACATAATTAACATTAACAAAACAAAACAAAAGCTGTAGGTTTTGCATAATTAAGGTTGAATGAGATGTAAAGCCCAAAACATATATTAATGTGTTTATACTGTGTGACGTAGTCACGCAAGCTGTTCAAAACGCCCACTTTATTCAGTTATTTTTTGGAAAGTGACAGTATGATAGAGTAGATAGATATTACTAGCCCACTTCATTCTTTGGCCGGTAAAATATAATCCTGTCGGTCAAGGTGGCCGTCCCAAAAAGTGCCTTGTGAGTTCGTAGATTGGCTCTTTTTATGTTTGAAATACAGCTGATCTACAAGCTCACAACCTGTCTCAATGTGACTCGTTGTGAATTGTTAGATAGGCAAATTTTGTTTCAAATATAGCTGAACTACAAGCTCACAACCTGTCTCAATGTGACACGTGAGCTTGTAGATCGGCTATATTTTAAATATTGCCAATCTACAAGCACACAATGTGTCACAATGTGAGGCGTTGTGAGGAGTTGTGAGGCATTGGGTCTCATTCACTAAGCTCAGTTCCTCACATATTTTGTACTTATGTGCATATACGTGACTTCCCACGTTCAGTATTCATTCATCTTTTATTGACCGTGAATGTGGGAGGACACTCAAACTCACGTCTGCTCAGGAACAGACTTATATGCCTTAAACCATTCGTATATGTCAACACATTAAAAAAACATATGTCAAAGATATATTGCTTGGATGCATATGGTAGACATGATGCAAATTCAACCGAGTATTTCTTTTCAGTTGACACATTTAGAGCTGAATTATTAGGTCCTTTTGGATGTTTTCCATTCCTGCAAATGTGGCCACAGTTTCACATATTGGACTTTCATGCCAACAACATATGTTGTGCTATTAATTTATAATATTGACCACATCACATCATGTTATGTCTTATGATCTGATGAGGATACAGTAAGGATGAAATCTAGCTGTGTCCATAATATCCATTCACCATTCTGACGTAGGACAGGATATGTTGTTAATCCTAAGGACAGGTTTATCCTCAGTAATAAATAAAGTGTGATCTGGTCCATAATCTCGGATCTCGGTGTTCCTGGATTCCAGCGTCAAAATGTTACCTCAGTCAAATGTGAGCATTATTTAATAGAAAAGGCTTCTATAATATCCTTTCCACGTTTTATTAGCCTATTATTTGGTGGTGGTGTTAAACATTATAACTTCTTATTGTCATTATGAGAGCATTACTTTATTAACGTTCAGCTGATCCATCGTGCGATCGAGGGACTCACTTCCAGACAGAACAGATGTACAAGTTGTCAATGCGGTGCGACTTGACTCGTTTGTTATTTGGCAGATCTGTTTTTTTTTCTTCACGTGGGTTATTTCTGGTTGCCTTTTATAGTGTTAAATGGGGCGTGGAACAATACAAAGGATCTACACGGGAGCACACTAGTGACTTTAGAACACAAATGAGATACACCTGTGATCCACACAAATCATGGCTCTGAACCCTCTTTCATGAATCACACGTCAGAATATATACACCTTATTTATGACCAAGTTAGTGAATGAGGCCCATTGTTTCTGTCAACCCACATGACCTTAGTTTTCTAAAAAACTTATAATAAAACTAAATAAATAAAAAGATTCATGTTGCTATATACATCCCCTGGGTCGTAAAGTAATTTCTCTATGGAGAATAACATTGGGTCATCATAGAATCGTCTCATATAAGAATTGTGGTCCAAAAATAAACAAACTGTCTCGGTGATATAGAGCATCGCAGTTCCCGCCCCCTCCGGGTGCCGGAAGAAAAAGCTCAATGCATTTTTCCCATTGACATTTCCAAAAATATTTATATCTATTAATTTAAGCCTCGAATCAAGCCATCATGACATCACATGAATCATGACCATAAAACGTTTGATTCTGTGATTTTTTTTTTCTTCCGGCACCAGGAAAAACCAGGAAGTGGGCGGGAACTGCGATGCTCTATTGTCAGGGAGGAGGTTCTGTATCGTTTATGATAGTCAGTCACTCATATTTGATACAGGCTGTTTCTGGCAAAAATGTAACTAATTCGGCGGAAGTAACATTAGCGTTTTCTCACCGTCAGTTGATACTTAATATCGATAAGAGTAAAATCGCCGGGATCATTTGTTTATTTTTGGAACACAGTTCTTATTTGACGCGATATTAAACACGTCTATGGGAATTCAGAAAGGGGGGGTAAAATGCGACCCAGGTAGGATGTGTAAATTACGTCAGACTTCGGTGCTCTATTGACACAGACAGACAGATACTCACATTTTGTACTGAATTGAGTAAAGAGTTGAGAATTAAGACAATCTTCTCCTCCATGTTTCACTCTGTAGGAAATAGAACAACAATGCATCAATGTCTAACTGTCTAACACAACGTCTCCACTACCTGACACTACAGTGTTTCTCCTATCATTATCTTGGCCCTGCAGCCCATCCAGACATACTCACTGCTGCCCAGTTTGGATCTCATCACCTCCTCAGACTCCACCTTAACCCCTAGCACTCCACTCTCCTTTATCCCTTCTTAATGCAAGTTTACTATGCAGATATATCTTGTTCTTAATGCAAGTTTACTATGCAGATATATCTTGTTCGTAATGCAAGTTTACTATGCAGATATATCTTGTTCTTAATGCAAGTTTACTATGCAGATATATCTTAAGCTTGTCAACATACGGAATATATATATATATATATATATATATATATATATATATATATATATATATATATATATATATATATATATATATATATATATATTCCGTATGTTGACTAGCTTTATGGAGATGCTGATTTCATTTTCCATCAGGACTTGGCATCTGCCCACTGTGTCAAAACTACTAGTATCTGGTGTACTGACCATGGTATTACTGTGCTTAACTGACCAGCCAACTGACCTGAGCTGAACCCCACAGATACGAGATGTTGTATTGTCAAGAGGAAGGTGTGAGACACTAGACTCAACAATACAAATGAGCTTAAGGCTGCTATCAAAGCAAACCTGGGCTTCCATAACACCTCAACAGAACCACAGGCTGATCACCTCCATGCCACGCCCCATTGATGAAATAATGTGTTCAAAAGTATCCCAGACCAAGTATTGAGTGCATAAATTAACATACTTTTTTTAGAAGGATCTGTATATATATATAACCTTATTTGTTTGTTGGTTAAAGTATTAACTAAATATGCATACATATTTGTATCTATTTGTGACTATGTCTACACTGACAAGAGTTAATACACTGTTAAGGGACAAACATGAGGGAAGAACTGCACATTCACTGTACTATCCAACATGGACACAGCCCAAGTCTACTCACATGCAGTTCTCCAGTAGGCCTACTGAATCATTCACCATGCTGAGGCTCAGGTCCAACTCTCTTAGGGAGGGATGAGAGTTTACAGCTGAGGCCAGAACTTCACAGCCTCTCTCTGTCAAGTCGCAGTGAGCCAGTCTGAATGAAGAATGAAACACCAGATTAAAAAAAAGAAAATAATAAATAAAACACGTTACAATATACATTATTCCTGGATTGAGAACCTGGACCTGGCTGTGATGGACTGTCAGGGTTTTGGACTAGTGACTTAAGAGGTGAAAAGGAAAGAAGAAAGAAAGGAAGAAAGAAAACAAGAATACAACAAGAATACAACAAGAATACAATAAAACAAGAAAATAAAGACATATTCTTAAGATAAAGTTCAGCTCACTTCTCTATAGTTAATATTTGCAGATTTTAATACAAGGCTGTTACTACCATCAAACACTCAATATATATCATAAAATACTGATGACATTAGGGATCCCCATATATGGGCATAAAATAAATGCACAAAATCTCTGTACATAGTATGTATTTATTTTAAGTACGTCTGTAGTTCAGGTATCTTGAGAACTGTCCGACGGACCAATGTCAAACTTGGCAAATGACCTGAGTGTATTCTTATGTCTAGCCCCTTTCGGGACTCTGTTTACCTACTCTGTTTACTCTGTTTTTTTGTTTAGGATTTAGGAAGGCGGTATCCAGGGTCCCTTGACGCTCAAACCACTCTCTCTCGTACTCGCGGCTACCATTGTCTGGTCTCGGGCAAATATCTCGTCGCTTAGAAGTTGCAGAGATTTCTCAAAGGTACCCCCAACTGCAGTAGTATGACGCGGAAAGCTGCATTAATCAGCGGGGATCGGCGTTGCCGTTAAACATTTTTTATAATTTTGTAAAACTTAAGCTCCTCTCTCACACTCTTCTCCACTTCCCATGTCCCGCCTCCCCACGTTGTGATTGTCATGCAAGCATGTACGAGCTCGGCTAATCAGAGCCAGTAGCGTAGGACTGCAGCCCGTGCGCGAGCGAAAATGTGCGGGTTTTGGGCGGATTGTGTTTTTTTTTGTTACTTTATTTGGGTTTTAGGGTTAGGGTGAGCTTCCAACAGTGCATTGGGGTGAATTGCCTCGAATATATTTGCAGTTCCATGTAAGCTGGTGAATCTCTGGGAAAGTTGCTGAGAGGCAGAGAGGAGGAGAGACGGAGAGGCAGAGCACATAAAGTGTGTCTAATTCTAATAAAATAAAGGTCCATGTGATCTGACAGCCCGGGCCCCCCGGAGTCCCGGGCCCGTAGGCGGCCGCCTACCTGGCCTACCCGGACGCTCCGCCACTGCCTTTGTACCTGCACAACTTTTTAAGGACGGTCATCTAGGTAAATCCCTATTACTGAAATGGACACTTGCACCCATTAATATCAATATAAATAATCAAAACTAGAAGATGATGATCTGACAAAATACATCCAACAACGATAGTGTAATTTTGTATCTCAGCATGGAAGGACATGGAGGTAGGCTTGGGTTCCCATGATATCATTCTTATTAATACATTCTCACCACAGCATTCATAATATATTCACATAATACAGTACATAATAAAACAGAATTGATGTCAAAAATGTATCTTACCTTAAAATCTCCAGTCTACAGTGCAGACTCTTCAGTCCAGCAGAGAGCAGATCCAGTAGTCCTGAGTCCAGGTTGTTTTCGCTGAGGTCCAATTCTCTCAAATGGGAAGGATTAGAGCTGAGAGCTGAAGCCACAACTTCAACCTCTGTCTGTCTGAGGTTACAGCCAACAAGTCTGTAAAAACAAAATTCAAAACAAATTCAAAACAAATTATACCTAGTTCACTCAACCAATCTTAACAAGAGCAAAACCATATTTAAAACATTCTCTTTAAACCTGGATCATCAGTAGGCTCATAGTGATTACACTGTGAGAGTTCTTTTGGAGTTTATATACTTTTCTTTAATATAGTTTTGCATTGGTTTTCTACCACAGCAGACACCGCTAATATTCTATTTTGGCTCAGGAATGCAACCAAAAAAAGGTCCGAGGTGGGGGGAGGGGCGGAGTGTGGAACGGTCAACACCACTAGACGTCACAGAAAGACTGAACAGAGGAAGAGAACAATGTTCAACCAGCAGTTGAAGGTGTGAAATGAATAAAGTGAGAATGAGCAAATACATGGCATATTTACTATTTGGTGGAATTCATCATCTGATACACCTGAGACGCGCACAAATCAAGGCTTTACACAGCCTTTCATGAATCAGACGTGGCTCTTTATTTACAAGCAAACCTACACTAAAGAATATAGCAGAAATGTTAAGAGCTGTGTGAATGAGGCACATTGAAAATAACAATTATCGTGTCCTTTTTATTTTAAGTTCCACTACTGAGAGGATGGCAATGTCAGTGGGTTCAAACCACTGGTCTAGTGGGGGTAACCAGCAGGGCTTTTAGACTGCTTTATTGTGGACTGGCCTTTTTTTTGCATATACAGACAATACCACTAGTCACTATTTGAGACACAGACAGTATTATTGGAACTTTTATGTCAACCTTCATTTCTAATTATAGTGTTATAATGTCAGATTGACTCTAGGATGTTTCTATTCACTTGACTACTAACCGAGCCTTTCTGCAGTTCCTCACAGCTGGGATCAGTCTCCTTCGCCCCCCCTCTGATGTGTTGTATTTGTCCAGGTCCAACTCTTCCAGAACCTCCTCAGACATCAGCAGCATGGCGGCCAGAGCTGAACACTGGCTCCCAGACAGTTTCTTCTTTGATCCGTTCAGGTACTGTTTGATCTCCTGATGTAATGAGTTGTCGTTCATCTCCATTAAACAGTGGAAGATATTGATACATCTGTCAGGAGAGATATCATCAGTGTTTATCATGCTCTTTAGGTTGTTGATGGCTTCCTGGATGCTCTTTGGACTGTTCTCTGTCTGACCCAGCAGGCCTCCTAACAGACTTGTGTTGGACTCCAGTGAGAGGCCATGAAGAAACCGAACAAGTAAGTCCAGGTGGCCATTTTTACTCTTCAGGGCTTTTTTCATAGCGGCTTTCAGGAAGTCGGAGAGGGAGATGGAGTAATAATCACGTTCCAGGAATGTCTTCAGTACCTTCATGTTCTTCTTTGAGAAACAATGGAGCAGGTAGACTGCGGCTAGAAACTCCTGGATGCTCAGATGAACAAAGCTGTAGACCGTTTTCTGGAAGAGCACACCCTCTCTTTTGAAGATCTCTGTGCACACTCCTGAGTACAGTGAGGCATCTTTCACATCAAGACCACACTCTTCCAGGTCTTCTTGGTAGAACAGGATGCTACCTTTCTCCAGATGTTCAAATGCCAGCCTGCCCAGCTTCAGAAGAACTTCCCTGTCAGTCTCCATGAGCTGCTGTTGATTTGCCTCGTGTGTCTCATCATACTTCTTCTTCTTCCTCTTTGTCTGAACCAACAGGAAGTGGCAGAACATCTCAGTCAGGGTCTTGGGCAGCTGTCCTGTCACATCTGTCCTCAACATGTCCAGCAGAACGGTAGCAATGATCCAACATAATAGTGGGATGTGACACAGGATGTGGAGGCTCCTTGATGTCTTCATGTGTGAGATGACTGTGCTGGCCTGTTTCTCATCACTGAATCTGTTCCTAAAGTACTTCTCCTTCTGTGGGTCTGTGAACCCTCGCACTTCTGTCACCATGTCAACACATGCAGGAGGGATCTTATTGGCTGCTGCAGGTCTGGTGGTTATCCAGAGGAGAGCTGAGGGGAGCAGATTCCCCTCGATGAGGTTTGTTAACAGAGCATCCACTGATGATGTCACTGTGACATCAGAAACAATGTCATTGTTTTTTTGTTTTTTTTGTTTTTTTTGGAACAATGGAAACCTGCTTTCATCTAGACCATCAAAGATGAAGCCAACTTTCCAGACAGCAAACTGCTCTGCTGTGACCATCTTTAATGTTGGGTGGAATTTATGGATCAGCGTGAGAAGACTGTACTGCTCATCTCTGACCAAGTTCAGCTCTCGGAATGAAAAGGGAACCAGGAGATTTATATCTTGATTTTCCAAACCCTTTGCCCAGTCCAGAGTGAACTTACGCACAGAGAATGTTTTTCCAATGCCAGCGATGCCCTTGGTCAGAACTCTTCTGATGGGTGTCTTTCTGCCAGGGAGGGGTTTAAAGATGTCACAGCAGTAGATTGGTGTGTCATGGAAGGTCTTCATGTTGGAAGCTGTCTCAAGCTGTATCACCTCATGTTGGCTATTAACCCCTTCACTCTCTCCCTCTGTGATGTAGAGCTCTGTGTAGGTGCTGGTGAGGGAGGTTCCAGGCTCTTCTGTCATGTGGTCTTTCACATCATCAAGACTGTTCAAACTGATCTTATAATCATTCAAATCAACCAGCATACTGACATCTGAAATGAGGAAAAAAATATATGTTTTAAACATTCAGTGCACAATTTGTTAAGAAAAACGTAACAACACAAGATCAGTTGTTTTTGTCCAGAGTTGATAGTTGTTTAGCTTCATTATTTGCACTTAGATATTGATACGGACACTAATTCGAACATTTAGTCTGACTATGATTTATTTAATTTAAGCATTCAATGTATTAACATGTAATTTTAATTAGTGCATAGTCTTACATTGTCCAGGTGTGGTTTGACTGGGTGTCTTCAGTCCAGGTGTGGTTCTAGATCTCTGTCCACACTGGGGACAGCCATAGTGTCCTGTTGGAGCAGACTGGTCCCAGTATGAGGTGATGCACTGTCTGCAGAACCAGTGTCCACAGCTGGTAGAGACTGGATCTGTCAGAACCTCGCCTGGACCCCCACCACAACCACTCTTCTTCCTCTCTCTGTGAAGATGAAGACATTGTATTACTACATAATAGTTATTGTAATAATAAGTACTTACAATATAATATGACATTTAACATCATTGATGTGTTAATGCAGAGCTGCCAAGTCTCACCCTTTGAGAGTGAGAGTCACGCAATTTAACCTCTTCACACGCCTCACGCCACACTTGCCATTTCACACGCTTTTTCCCCCTCTCACTACTTTATAATATATATTTTTATTTAATTATATATTTCCATAACTTGTTGCTTGAGGCTTGCCGTTGTGGGTGATATCCCCCCCACTTCTGGGACGAAGAAAAAAGAAAAAGAAGAAACCTCCAAGCAGAAAAACAGCAACCGGGTGGAAAATGTCCTAAAACACACTTCCCCATTTTTTTTGCGGACCGTGGCCGCCGGATTAGACCCGGTGTGAGGGTTTTAGGACGACGGTTCCAGTTGGCGATGGACTGGAGAGAAGAAGGACCGATGTTTCCTTTTTGCTTGATATTGTTTGATGGCGAAACAATCATGACTGATACACATGAAAGACCCTTCACAGCTAATAGAGAATTTTACATTTTAAGAATGGGTTCAGAATTGAATGAGTATACACGGCTATAGTTAAATGTTTGAAGCTCTTTCTACTATAAATATGCATCCATGTGTTCTGCGCGCCCGTGGCTGCGACGTTTCTTTTTTGCCACACAACTACACTTCATGGAGTACATTTTTTTGTCCCGAATTAACCGAGTAACAAAAACCGGAAATAAAAGCGGGGAAAAAACGCAGGCACATGCACTCACGCAGCGCGTGTGCGTCCCTGATGAGACTAAAGTCTCACTCTTAGATTTTCCTGAAACTTGGCAGCCTTAATGTGTTGATGTACAATAATAATCTCCACTCTGTCTTGGAACTGTATATTCATAAATATTTAATTCATAAATTATAAAGATATGAATTGTCAATTTGTTTTACTGATTAAGACACATCCATTTTTGTCCTCACTGGCAGGTGAACCAGTAGGATACTAGTTGTAATAGTAGTTTTTTCTTTACTAAACAACTACTTCTGGGAGTGGTGTGTTCTCCTATATATATTGACTTGGCACCAGTTCAAATCCTAGCTGCTGTATTGTCAACAAGATGGAGACATGAGAGTGATTTCTGACAGGCAGGAGAGACTTGTTACCCCAACAAGATGACATAAAAGCATGGATATTATAATATAACTAGAAAATATTATTCCTATAAAGAAACAATGTGGGCTCGCTTTAAAGCCCCAAAACAATTGTGATAAAAAGTTCAAATTCAGTTTGACTCTGTATCTCTGTCCTTGCGTTGTGTGTGGGTGTAGACTTGCCTCCGGTTAATCAGATTGGGAGCGCCTGTTATCATTCTCCTAATTGTCATCAGTTACACACCTGCTTGCATAGCTGATGGTAGTAAGGGGGGATGGAGGGGTATATGGGGGCAGGAGTGTTGGGTGTGGGGTGCTTCCCCCTGGCTCCAGTGAGCTTGTAGATGAGCTATATCCGATGGTTTTCAGTGTGTGTGTGTATGTGTGTGTGTGTGTGTGTGTGTGTGTGTGTGTGTGTGTGTGTGTGTGTGTGTGTGTGTGTGTGTGTGTGTGTGTGTGTGTGTGTGTGTGTGTGTGTGGGGGGGGGGGGGGATCGAACTGGGAACCTCGCAGTTGCCATCCGGCCGCTGCCACCCCCTCTACTCACATTTTCCCAAAATTGCAGATCTAAAAGCTCACAACGCATCGGCTTTTTTTGAATAGTTGAAGTATGACAGGGGGGGGGGGGGGGGGGGGGGGCCAGCTTGCAGTGCACAAACGTTTTAGCATCAAAATATACTTTAAGTAAAAGTACTCAATGTTCAGAAAATAGCAGATCTACAAGCTCATAACGCGTCACATTGTAGATCGGCTGTGTGTGGTTACTGTAGGTTTTGTATTAATAATAAATTCTGCAAAGTAACAAGTAACTAAAGCTGTCAAATGCTGTCATTGTAGTGGAGTAGAAGTAACAAAAATGGAAAGGAAAGTAAAAGACTTCAAAATAAAACTGCATGGTAAGCACTTGCATAGTACTTGAGTAAATATACTTAGTTACTTTGCAGGACCACTGCCTGGCAGCCAATGACTGACAGATTATGTAGCAGCAGCTGCACTGATTGCTAGAGTGTGTAGGTGCATGGGTTTATATTAATGGTCTTAACTAAAAATGTATACATCACACAGCTCTTTGGATTACATCGGAGAGCCGACCTGTGCGCACTTGGTGATGTAAAATAAATATCTGTAGTGTAAAAAATGTGGCCACAGTGACAGAGTGAAAACACAGGGCATTTCTCCTCTGTCCTTCTCTCTCCCCACTAGCAAAACCCATTGGAAATGCATTGGGTGCTTAAAGTTAATGATTTCAAAAACTACAAATGATTTAAAAAATAAAAGTACAAGCATAGATGTACACAGTAAGCTAAAATGTTTACAGTTTGAATGGAGTTTCTAAGTGAAAGCATGTGGGAGTAGTTAGGTGGGAGAGAAAGAAATATTGTAGAACATGTGCTCGCTGCTGCTGCAGCGAGCCCACAATGATAATGACTTTTTTAAGGGAAAAGGTGAAAGGGTCTTTGTTGTAGGGATCTTTGATCAGCTTTCAAACATCTATTTGACACAAAACCCGTCATTTATGAAATTACTGCACGTTTTTTTAATTTTTGTTATTACAACCATATAAGTTTATATTCAATTATTTCTAAGTGGATTATTATATTTTTTGTCACAGTTTACAGAGATCAGTGATCATACTTTGTGTTTGAAGGTCCAGGTTCATTACTGAAGTTCAAAGGAGGGAAATCCATTGACCGGTCACTCTTCATAGACACACAGCTGGGTGTTGGAGACTCTGGTCTGTGGTGAAGACTTCTGGAATCACACAAATGTTTATGAAATTATCATTTGAGTTGAAATACAGTTTGCTGCTCAGATATTACTAGCAATATTCATAGTGTGGCTGCAGAACAGGGTCTTCTGTACAGTATGTCTGTCCCCTCAAAAGTAGACCAATCACAGCTCATGATTTTCCTGCATAGGCCACTGGACTGTGAACCTCTCTACCAATTGTGATATTTCTAGCCCTTAGTTTCTGAGAGAAAAATACTTGAATTGGACCTGTCACCCTTTTCCATTCATGTTAATGGGACATTTGTATTCACTAATACATTTATATCAATTAAACTATGCAACATATCGCTTAACAAAATGCAAAAACACCATTCCCGGTGAAGGCCGTCGATTTGACATGCCGGCAAAACTGTGGGAGGAGTAGTGCGGCAAAGTTTTAGAGTTGTTATCTATATAAAAGTGAACAAACACAAGTGTTGTTGGCTTTAGGCGGCAACACTAACTAGATGTAATATGTTCAATGAGACCTGGCTGAACCAGACTGGTAACAAGGAGCTATATTGAGGCATCACCTCCTGAACAACCTGTTAGGGTTCAGATAAATGTGGTTCTGTTGTATCTGATTGGTTTAACACCAGCTCAATTCCTATCTTCTGTATTGTCAACAAGTTGGAGACATGAGAGTGACAGGCAGGAGAGGCCATTATACAGTCACCTCAACATGATGACATAAAAGCATTGATATTGATAAATAAAAACTATATATATATATTTAACCCATTTTGGGCGGAAACCCCTATTACCTTTCAGGACGGGAACTGTCCTGTTGCTATATACAGTATATAGCAACATACATTTGTTGTAATTTTTTTATACATATTTGAAGTGTTTCAGAAAACTTAGGTCAGGATTTAGAAGGTGTTTTTAGAACCGGCCTCAGGTCTAAATGGGTTTAGACCAAAAGTCAGAACAGCATCAGATTTCTAAGGACACTAAATCAAATCACTGACTCTTTCATCTCCAATACTTTGTTTATATAGTTTGTTTCTGTTAACCTGGCTCTCTTCATAGACACACTGCTCAGATATTACTAGTAATAATGTACAGTGTGGCTTTAGAACAGGGTTTTCTGTATGTGTCCCCTTAATAGTAGACCAATCACAGATCATGAGGCTACATATGACATGATGAAAGAGAACCACCTCAGACCCCGAAAGCCTTAAACACCTGCTGAAGAGCATGAACGTTGGATCATAGTTGATAATCTATGCATTTGTCTTTTTTTAAACACATCTCTCAGTTCCACCAACAGGGCCTCATTCACCAATATTCTTCCTAAGTTTCATCTTAAGATTCTTCATAAGAAAAATCCTCAGAGAAGTCTAGTCAGATTCAGGACATGTTCTTAGAGAGCATAATGTTCATAATGGTGTTCTTATAATGATGAATCCCATATCCTTATAACTTGAAGGGTTGTGAAAGTTGATTCTAATTCTCATAGGTAGACACACCACCAATCCTAGTTAGCATCCTAATTAGCTTAGGTAGCTGCCTCACCAATCACCATAAAAGGGCATGACTGCATGGCCTGCACATGGCCTGCACACAGAAATGAAGTTGAGAGAATGACGTCCAGAATGCCTCAACTAAAGTCTAAAGACAGTGAAACCACCACACTCCAAACATAATAAATAAATACATATTTCTGTTTTCTTCAATTCTACAATATAGGATTTATGTAATAATATTTTTTATCATATCTTTACAGCAGTGGTTCTCAAAGGATGGTCTGGGGACCCCCATGGGCTCTTGAGAGAGTTCCAGGGGGTCTACAGCAAAACAAGGAACAGTTTAACCTGCCCGTTTTGAGCTTGTAGATCGGCTATTTTCAAAACACTTAGTTCAATCTAGATTTTTTCCATACTCATATCCGCCCCGCAAACCCATAAATCTATGGCTCAACCCGCCCCGCGGCCCGCGTTGGGGAAAAAAAGATCAAGTACCCAATTTAATTTTAAGTACCCAAAGTTGCTTTAAATGTCTACAGTAGCACAACATTGTCATGGGCTAAATAAACAAGCATGTTGTTTATTTATTTTTTTGCGTGTGAGAGCGGCTGACCCGCTCACCCGCATAATTGCCTCTGAAATCCTGACTCGACCACCCGCACCGCGGGTTGACCCGCGGGTTACGGGTCGGCCCGCTCATCACTAACGTCTGGACACATGGAGACAGACACTGACTGCAGACAGCAGGCATAAACGTAACTTTGAAAAGTTAATCTATAAGGAAACATTGTTTACTCTGTCACCAGTGATTATTATTGTATTGTTTTATTGTTGAACTGTGGGTATTTAACAACATGGATTGCCACTGGCCAGGTTTCTGGGAATATTTTCCTCTCGGACACACGTTCCGAGTTATAGGTCTAAATTAGATTTATTTTTCTGTCTCTAAGACAAATGAAGTGTACCTGTGAGGTGTGAGTGGGATTGAAATGTCGTGTAAACAAAGCTAATCTATATTTAATATTTAATGTAATGGTACCCCCACTGTGTGGGGGAGAATGTGTTAGAATGTGTGGAGCCCCCGAAGGAAGACAATGGCCAATTCAATCGCAGGGAAAAAAGGGTCAATTTTATCTCAAGTCTGCTTGTGTCACGTGAGTGTTAAGCGCCACTGTAGATTAAGTATGCATACATATTGCTATTTCCATTTAGTCAAATGAAACAGACATCATCACACTTTGTTTCTGTACCATGTGACTTAACAACTGAACACCACATTGCTATTGGTGAGGGTTTCACTCAGAAACGACACACACTGCAATTTAAATGAACGCAAACAGACTGACTTGTGTGTATTCTTACTGTACGTATGCAGACCTCACCAGAGTTAGATGATTTATTGAAAAATGCAGTGGATGGATGGATGGATGGATGGATGGATGCAGATCGATAGATCGATGGATCGATGGATAGATAGATAGATAGATTGATAGATCAACCGACAATCGATCGATCGATGTGTTTTGGCCAGAGTATCTGGTTCTATCACCATAAAGAAATAGGCTGTGCCTGCATGGTGTGAGGTGCGTTCCCTATTGTCTGAGATCAGAATGTTTTCTACAGCAAATTGAAATGAACTTTTCTACTTGGTAGCACCGGTGCCACCACTTTAAACATGTAGCAGCACCATAACATTTAAGGAGCATCAACTTTTTATTATTATTAATAAAACAACTAATCTAACAGTGTGGTAAATTAAAATGTATTGGAGGATTGACCTACTTTGTATGTGGAGGTCCAGGTTCATCACTCTTCACAGACACAGATGGAGGCTCTGGTCTGTGGATGAGCTGTTTGTCAGTTCCCTCCTCCTCTCTCTCCTCACAATGACTCATCTTTGGTCTTTATTAAACCTGTCAAGATAACAGTCAAAATAGACCAGAAAACAGTAAATGTGCATGCACACACAGCTACAAACACAGTCACGTGCACAGACTGTGCACTATGCTTTACTCTCCTATTGTTCCTACACCAGGCCTACTGCTAATATACATGATGTTCCTCTGGTTTCCTGTCAATCATTTATTGTATTTGTCTAACCAGCAATGAACATAGAGCAGGAATACCAGGTCAATGCAAGCATGTGGCTGCTATGATGGTTCACACACACACACACACACACGTACGCACACGCGCTGAATCGCACTAATGTGAGATTGATTTGTACATTATTGAATATGTTGTCTTTTTATACAGAGAGCATTTCAACTGAAAGGATTCCAACACTGGGACATAAAACGTGTACAAAGAGTAACATGCCAAATGTAATGAAACATCTGGTGATACATAGGATACACTTGAAAGCAGAGTCATGCACCGTGTCCACTATGTACATGAAGCTCAATTTAGACTCAACTGCACGATGGTGTCACTCGCCGAAAGCAGCCGATCTACAAGCCCACAACACGTCGCAATGTGTGACTTGTTGTGACCTAGTAGATCTACTTAAAGAAGGAGCACTTGTTCTATCTTATCTTCATATAATAGGTTCTCAAAATGCTCTTTATATCTTTATACGATGCCACCATTTCTGTCTACTCACTCTGCGTCTCATTGGTGGGCTGTGGACGAATACATGAACGCTCGCCCCAAAACACACTCGCCCGGGTCAAATCCGGCAACCTCGGAGCGGTTGCCACCTGGTATTCCTAACCTAAGTAAAACTATGTCTAAACCTAACCTTATTCCTAACCTTAACCTCAGCAAAACTATGCCTAAACCTAACCTTATTCCTAGCCTTAACCTCAGTAAAACTATACCTAAACCTAACCTTATTCCTACCCTTAACCTCAGTAAAACTATGCCTAAACTAACCTAACCTTGTTCCTAACCTTAACCTCAGTAAAACTATGTCTAAACCTAACCTTATTCCTAACCTTAACCTCAGTAAAACTATGTCTAAACTTAACCTTATTCCTAAACGTATCCTCAGTAAAACTATGCATAACCTAACCTTATTCCTAACCTTAACCTCAGTAAAACTATGTCTAAACTTAACCTTATTCCTAAAAGTATCCTCAGTAAAACTTTGTCTAAACTTAACCTTATTCCTAAACGTATCCTCAGTAAAACTATGTCTAAACCTAACCTTATTCCTAACCTTAACCTCAGTAAAACTGTCTAAACCTAACCTTATTCCTAACCTTAACCTCAGTAAAACTATGTCTAAACCTAACCTTATTCCTAACCTTAACCTCAGTAAAACTATGTCTAAACATAACCTTATTCCTAACCTTAACCTCAGTAAAACTATGTCTAAACTTAACCTTATTCCTAAACGTATCCTCAGTAAAACTATGCATAACCTAACCTTATTCCTAACCTTAACCTCAGTAAAACTATGTCTAAACTTAACCTTATTCCTAAAAGTATCCTCAGTAAAACTTTGTCTAAACTTAACCTTATTCCTAAACGTATCCTCAGTAAAACTATGTCTAAACCTAACCTTATTCCTAACCTTAACCTCAGTAAAACTGTCTAAACCTAACCTTATTCCTAACCTTAACCTCAGTAAAACTATGTCTAAACCTAACCTTATTCCTAACCTTAACCTCAGTAAAACTATGTCTAAACATAACCTTATTCCTAACCTTAACCTCAGTAAAACTATGTCTAAACTTAACCTTATTCCTAAACGTATCCTCAGTAAAACTATGTCTAAACTTAACCTTATTCCTAAACGTATCCTCAGTAAAACTATGTCTAAACTTAACCTTATTCCTAACCTTAACATCAGTAAAACTTTGTCTAAATCTAACCTTATTCCTAACCTTAACCTCAGTAAAACTATGTCTAAACCTAACCTTATTCCTAACCTTAACCTCAGTAAAACCAATGCAAAAACCTCTGGGGACAAGCGGTCCCAGGTAAAAAATGGGGGTGAGTGTGTTTTGGGTCGAGCCTTCTGGTTACCATGCAAACATGTCAGAAATAACCAGTGACATAATAATAATTGCACCTTATATAGCTCAATGGTAACTGCCTTCACTCCAGTGTTTGATTGAATACTTTTTTAACAGTATGCCAAAAAAGCACAGAAAGTACAGTTCTATACAAAAGGATGCTAAAAGGATTAAACCCAAGAAAGCACTATGGCTTGTTTCCATTGGGGTCCTGTGTATTCAATTCATCTAATCTTTTAATGACAAACAATAACATACAATACTATGCAAAAACATCATATTATAAACGAGTAGTAATACAAAATAAAAAATATGTAACAGTAAACACACTTTAATAAGTAAGTGTCCCCAGTGGTACACAATATTGCACATCATGCCAAAGGTTCCTATCTATATTCCTATCAATATGTCAGAGGGGTAAATACAGTTGTTAATGCAAAAGTAATAATACTCGGCTGATATTTCACGCCAGTATTACATTTTCATGTTTTGTTTTTCTCCTTATTTTATTGTATGTAGCATGAGATCACCTTGTTGTCATGTTGTGCATATTGTATAATAAGAGGATTCACATTATGTTGCCTCAAAATGATTTATCAATACATCCCATTCAGTAACAGTGGCGTACCCACCATAGAGGCAGGGCAGGTAGCCGCCTGCCCAACTAAAATCTAGACTCCCCTAGAAAATAAAGTAAAAGACACAGGCAGTGAAAAAAATCCAAAGAGAATAGTGGCCGTCGGACCTCACACGGGCAGGCAGCCAATCACTACCGTATCCATTCAGCAGAGCGACGTCGCCTATAGTGATGCAAATGTAGGCCTTTATCTTTAGGTTATCATGGGGTGCCAGGACTGCCAGGTGTGGGGGTCTGGGCCATCACCTGTACTCACCTGGCATAAAAGGGGCTCTGAGTCTGAGAGTAGCTTGAGCCATTAAACTTAAGACCACCGCTGAATAATTGATTGATTGATTATACTTGCATATTGTTTTTATTAGCGTTTTTCAGTTTTGTAGTCAGTGTAGTGTTGTTGTTAACTTGTTTCCCCCGAGATTCCCCCCCGACATTTTCCCCGAGTACCCTCCGTAGAGAAAATAATCTCGCCTGCCCTAAATGTAATTTCTGGGAACGCCACTGTTCAGTAACACTGTTACAGTTAATGTAATTTAAATGGGTGTGTTACCTGTGTTATTTGATGTGATCCAACTGAACTGGTTCCCCCCCATGGAGTCTAACTGTCATCTAACCCAGTGGTTCTCAACCTTTTCAGGCCGCAACCCCCCAACATAATCATATTTGAACTGGGGACCCCCCAAAATAATCATATTTGAACTGGGGACCACGGGGACCCCCCAAAATAATCATATTTGAACTGGGGACCCCCCATAATAATCATATTTGAACTGGGGACCCCCCAAAATAATCATATTTGAACCGGGGACCCCTCAAAATAATCATATTTGAACTGGGGACCCCTCAAAATAATCATATTTGAACTGGGGACCCCACAAAATAATCATATTTGAACTGGGGACCCCCACCCTTACAAGCACTTGGAATTGTATACAATTTAGTTTGACTCGGTTCCACAGATACATATTGTGAAAATAGCAGATCTACAAGCTCACAACGCCTCGCACTGCGATAACACACACAGGGATAACAAACTCACTCTAGAACAAAGTATCACATGACCAAACTCCCCTGAGGTCACATGACTTACTGTCAACTGTGGATGTGATGTGATTCTAATTACAACACGTCACTTGCAACCGACAGCACGCGCGCGCGCGCACACACACACACACACACACACACACACACACACACACACACACACACACACACACACACACACACACACACACACACACACACACACACACACACACACACACACACACACACACACCTGTTTTTTTTTCCTGTTTCCTGTTCAAATTCATTGGGGAACGATAGGAGGGAGGTGGAATTTGTTAATGGTCACAGGACTTAAAGAACATAAGTACCTTTTCATTGGCAAGTCATAACACACACGCAGAGATATCAACCTCACTCAACAACGAAGTACCACATGAGCAAATTCCCCTGAGGTTAAGTAACAGCGTCTCCGCCATATGTGGCAGACTGCCAATTATAGCAGAGACAGCACAATACTTTGCCTCCTTTTTGGGCATCCCAAGTTGTTGAAACCCTCTAACAACCAGTATGTGGGTATAATGTCATAGGCTGTCAAATATAAAACAAATAGTCTGCACCTATAGCCCAGCTCTGAGATGGTATGTAGGAGTGATTGGTATTTAATGACCTTGGCCATAAAGGCTTCCTCTAGGCTCAAAGGTGCAGGATATCTCTAATACAGACACTTCTCTGGAACATCTGGTGTATGAGCTGTCAAAGATGTCTGGGTTATCACAGAGATGGACCATGGATGACACAGGAATGTTCTCACTCTACAACAAAGTATCACATGCCCAAACTCCCCTGAGGTCACATGACTTACTTTGTAAACTGTGATGTGATTCTAATTACAACAAGTTACTTCTAACAGCGTTTTAAAAATAGCAGATGCACAAGCTCACAACACATCATATTGTGACTTGTTGTGAGCTTGTAGATCTGCTATGTTTGATTGACGTTGACTGTCTTCTCTTAATGGGGCCACTGGCACAATTTTTATATATGTATGTATTTATTTTCAGATGGGGGTCCACCACCAAATACAATTATAAATACAAATCAGTTTAGGTCTCCTTGACATGAAGATGTTTCAGAACCACTGATCTATCTAACTTACATGGACTTCTGTTCTGCTCTGCTCTTCTAAATATGTTGCTGACCAGTGTTGAACTCCACTACCTTTTTACTAACTAGTAACTAATTACTTTTGCAATTCAACAACATGTGTTACAATGACAATGATTAAAATAGTCTTCAGAGGATTATAATGTTTATTATCATCCAGTGATCTACTGTCACTCTAACCTCAGCACAGCAAGAGACATGACCCGCCCTATTCTGCCTCTGATTGGTTTAGGTTTAGACAAGAGGAGTGATGATTGGTTAAGGTATAGGGTCAGATATCATGGTAAGCCAATCTGAGGCAGAGCTGGGCGGGGCTTGCCTCTGTCTCCCTGGTGCAAACACACACAGGGAACACTCACTCATCTCCGCAAGCACGCGTGCACGTGCACACACACATGCACACACACATGCACGTGCACACACACACACACACACACACACACACACACACACACACACACACACACACACACACACACACACACACACACACACACACACAGTTCATTTAAGTATATTAAATACCAAGTGGTTCTAGTATAATGTATAAAACACTTCAACAACATTAACCCCTTCACCCCTCTATTCTTAGTAAAACACAGCTGAGTTGGCTCTGTATACTTGGACAGCTTTTTCCCCTCTACACCAAATCGTTTTGCCAAAAAAATCCGATCTACAAGCTCACAATGCGTCACAACGCCACACGTTCTACTCCAGAATAGGGTCTGTGGGGTTCAAGTGGTTAACATTCTTAACACCAGACTAGAGAGATTATTGCTACATTATTGCTATTATTGTTTAAAATCTCTTACCCTGCAATAATCTTTATGCTTTGATCCGACGAGGCAAAACAAAATGGAGTCCAGACGGTTCAGTTGACTGTGAATCAACACACTGACAGTTATTGGGCAGACATGAAAAATTACACCCTTATCTGACAGGGCAGGTACTTTGACCTGCAATCAACACACACACACACACACACACACACACACACACACACACACACACAC
>NC_137613.1:2971021-3113521 GCF_963280865.1 Gymnoscopelus braueri | reverse complement strand
CTGTAATAATCTTTATGCTTTGATCCGACGAGGCAAAACAAAATGGAGTCCAGACGGTTCAGTTGACTGTGAATCAACACACTGACAGTTCTTGGGCACAGACATGAAAAATTACACCCTTATCTGACAGGGCAGGTACTTTGACCTGCAATCAACCGCGCACACACACACACACACACACAGGTATTGTCACGCAAGCATGTAGGAGCTCGCCAATCAGAGGCAGTAACGTAGGACGCGCAGCTTGTCAGTCACAACGCGGGGAGGCGGGACATGGGAAGTGGAGAAGAGTGTAAGAGAGGAGCTTAAGTTTTACTAAATTATAAAAAATGTTAAACGGCATCGCCGATCCGTGCGGATTAATGCAGCTTTCTGCGACCTACTACTGCAGTTCTGGGTACCTTTGAGAAATCTCTGCAACTTCTAAGCGACGAGATATTTGCCCGAGACCAGACAGTGGTAGCCACGAGTACGAGAGAGAGTGGTTTGCGCGTCAAGGGACCCTGGATACCGCCTTCCCAAATACAAAAAAAGGTAAACAGGGTCCCGAAAGGGGCTAGCCTGAAGGCTTATCTGGGCGTTTCTTGCTCGTCCACCAAATGGACTCGCCTATCAGCGTCCTCGCTCATTGTTCTGTGATTGACAGCGGAGGTAGGCCAATCAGGTGGAACCCGAGTGAACCCGAATGGAGCCGAGTGCAGCCGTCAAAAATGGATCTTTTGAAAATAGCCGATCGACAAGCTCACAATGCGTCGCGATGCGATGCGTTGTGAGCTTGTCGATCGGCTATTTGGCTATTTTCAAATAGCCAAAGTTTAAATAGGGCTAAAGTTAAGTTTGAGTTCAAAATGTTCGCTTTATAATATATATTCAAAGATTTGCACAAAATGTTCATTTTCCAAAAATAGCAGATCTACAAGCACACACACACACACACACACACACACACACACACACACACACACACACACACACACACACACACACACACACACACACACACACACACACACACACACACACACACACACACACACACACACACACACACACACACACACACACCTCTCTTACCATGCAGATGAGGTAGACCCTCAGGAACACCTGTGGACTGCAGTGACCTGGTTCTAGGTTTGTGTCTGTAAACCTCTCCTGCTCCACTGGCCAGGATCAGAAAGCCTCCGATGATGGCCAGAGCTCTGGAGTACATGAGCACCTGATGAAGAGACAGGAGAGGAATGACCAGTTATATAGAGACAGGAGAGGAATGACCAGTTATATAGAGACAGGAGAGGAATGACCAGTTATATAAAGACAGGAGAGGAATGACCAGTTATAGAGACAGGAGAGGAATGACCAGTTATAGAGACAGGAGAGGAATGACCAGTTATATAGAGACAGGAGAGGAATGACCAGTTATAGAGACAGGAGAGGAATGACCAGTTATATAGAGACATGAGAGGAATGACCAGTTATAGAGACAGGAGAGGAATGACCAGTTATAGAGACAGGAGAGGAATGACCAGTTATATAGAGACAGGAGAGGAATGACCAGTTATAGAGACAGGAGAGGAATGACCAGTTATACAGAGACAGGAGAGGAATGACCAGTTATATAGAGACATGAGAGGAATGACCAGTTATAGAGACAGGAGAGGAATGACCAGTTATAGAGACAGGAGAGGAATGACCAGTTATATAGAGACAGGAGAGGAATGACCAGTTATAGAGACAGGAGAGGAATGACCAGTTATATAGAGACAGGAGAGGAATGACCAGTTATAGAGACAGGAGAGGAATGACCAGTTATATAGAGACAGGAGAGGAATGACCAGTTATAGAGACAGGAGAGGAATGACCAGTTATAGAGACAGGAGAGGAATGACCAGTTATAGAGACAGGAGAGGAATGACCAGTTATACAGAGACAGGAGAGGAATGACCAGTTATAGAGACAGGAGAGGAATGACCAGTTATAGAGACAGGAGAGGAATGACCAGTTATATAGAGACAGGAGAGGAATGACCAGTTATAAATATGAGAACCGGTGACACCACCAGATGAAATGCATGTAAAGAAAAAGAAATAAAAAGAGCTTTGTGTAATAGACAGATGATGCATCACAAGCTCAGGTTAGCACATTTAACCAATAGAGTCCCCAGATGATTAGCTTAATGTGCAATATTGTTTTCAAGACACCGCCAAGATACATGTTAGTCGACTAAATCAACTGTAGATTTATTCGACTATAATCTTATATTTTGTCGACTAAAACTAGACAAAAACTCAAACATTTCAGATGACTAAATTATGACATTTTATTCAAAAGACTATGACTAAAACTAAATCTAAATCAACAGTGATGTGAATACAGTTTGTACATCACAGATCAACAGAACATGAAGAAAGGATGAATAAGCTGTGTTGCAGCAGCTTGATAAAGAACCATCACAGCTCTCCTTCAGTGTTTACTGACTGACCTGTAATCAAAGTTTACAATAACACTGTGATTCTCAAAGTGGGGTCCGGGGGTCCTTGAGGGGGTTCCACAGGGTCCCCCAAAATGTGTTAATATAGCATCAAAATCAGTTTAGCCACTTCAGACCTACATACATCAACTATTTGAAAATAGCAGATCTACAAGATCAGCAATTGGCATGATCTGTAGATCTTTTAGAAAGTTTTTCAAAACCTTTTCAGGTGGGTGTCTGCGGCCAAATAAACAGTATATGATTGATTGATTTGTCTTTGTTAAAGTGTCATGCTTCCAAGGAAGCCCCGCCCATATGGACTTACAGGACACTTTTACATTTCATTTGACATGAACAATGAACCGTCATGATAATTCACAAACAATGAGCCAAACTAATAACCAACTAAAACACTCAGGAGCTCAAGCTTCACACTGTATCTATAATACATTGTATTCATTTGAGGGTCCTTGACATGAAAACGTTTTACAACCACTGCTGTAACACACATGATAAACACATCTCTGTCTGTGTCTATCAGTCCAAAGCCTAAACTCTGTTTACATATATAGTACCGAGTTTGAATCCAACTCCTACAATATATCACATCTAAATGGGAATCTACATTTAAATCTTACATTGAGATATTCAACTTTTCTAAGCATACCGTAACACATTAAGAAAGTGAATGTTTTTCACCAATGACTTTTCTGCTTATAGGTCTACATCTTAACAGACCATTAACTAATGCAACATCAATACTGTACTGAATGAAGTGGTCCAAACTTGTAAACACACACTACACCATGTATTGTTGGCAGACCATGGTTATTAGCTTGTTCAAAATTACCTTGCATTACCATATTTCCAAAATTGTATGAATACAAACTTAAAAATGACAGAAAACATGGTTTTAATATTCAAATGCATTTCAGAATGCAGGTAAATACTGTCCCTGGTCTTTCCAGGTACGATTCCAGGCCATGCCAGCAATGTGTCCCTGAGCAAGACTCTTAACCCGTTATTGTTCCCCGAACAGCGTAACATAGTCAATGCAGAGGACACATCATATGTGCAAATATATTATATATACTATACTATATTAAAGCCACACAAAATACCCCCATAAAAAAAGAGGGTGTTTAAGAACTATTAGTGCAACTCCAAACACTGCAACAAGAACAGCCTGAAGCTTCAAGTCTTATAATATCTGTGAATCTGTAAACATTTGACTCCTTTTTGACTGTAAGAACAACAGTCTATTGTCCATGAAAGAACAGTATTTTCCATGAGGCTGTAAACCTTGTACTGTATGCACAAGGAAAACACATTAGAGTGTGGCGGAGTACCCTAAGTTTGACTTGCGCTCGTTTCACTTGTGTTCTTTGGGATGCCTCCCTCGCGCTCTGGAGCAGAACGAAGACACTTCTTTACGGTTCCACTGAAGTCCTTGTGGGTCAGCTTGAGGTCGAACTGCCGAGCAGCAGCTGAAAGACAAGATTACAAAAATAAGAGTGAGGAAGAGAGAGAGAGAGTGTGTGTGTATGTCCCATACAACTTCCTGTTATATTAATAAGAAAATCACCCTCACTCTGTACAGTAACACAAGCTACAGTCAGCAGCCAGTTAGCTAATAGACTGGACTGGAAAGAGGAGCAAACGGCTAGCCTGGCTCTATCCAGGTAATAACATTCGCATTCGAGCACCTCTAAAGCTCACCAATTAGGTAGTTTTTTTGGTTTATTTCTTATAGCTTGCACTTTCACCATCACCTGATTCCAACCTAACCTTTTCTGTTAGATTAAGTTTTGTCATTTCATGCTTTATTCTTCAACAGGGGATTACAGAGAGACATGAAACAAGGGAAGACATGCAATACAGTGTTAGATTCAAACTCGGTACTATATGGCTCACAAAGAGCATAATTATGTTCTGAATCACCATCAGTCACGCCTCACTCCCTAAACTTAAGCTATTAAGTAGTTTGCAGGGGAGGAAACTCACCAAACATGCAGTCTTGTATTGCTGTTTCCTTGAATGGCTTCTTGCTGCTGCAACGCTTGTCTTTCTTTCCAGCCCAGTTTTACTGACAGGCCAAGGCGTTAGTCAGAGCAGTTGCCAGCATCCGTCTGATCAGGTTCTCTGAATTGGTGCCTCCTACCAGAGCCAGGCCAGCAATCTAAATCAGACGAGAGGAAAAAAATAGGCTTTTGTCAAACTGTTGATAAGTATTCAATCAAAGAGGGCAGATGAACAAAGAAGAGAGCAATGATCATCATCAGAATATAGAGATTTAACCTTTTCACACACACTCAGAAAATGTCTACAAATGTTAGATGATCGTCTTGTTCACTTACCATTGCAACCATGATCAGGCACTGACTGCATGGGATCAAACTGGGGGCACTAAAGAAGTCTAGAGGAGGGACAAACACATGCTGTAACATTTACACAAAAAACACGACTAATGCGATTTGATTTGTCTACAAAGATGTTACTTTACATTTTAGTAGTACATTGGGTTCATTAGTGAGGAATACAATGGCATACCATTTTGTGCACGTTGTGGGGGTCCAAGGGGGGTGTACTGCACCGAGCCGTATCCCATTCCCCATATCCCTGTAGAAACAAAATCATTAGTTATAATTCACTATTAGTTTGGGAGTAGCAACACAACCTGATGTTGCAGCATATTGTTGTCAACTACCACAGGATGTCTGAACACAAAATCTGAATTGTAAGTCATACTTATATGTCAAATAGTTTTTTTGGGGGCTTTTTATGCCTTTATTTGGACAGGACAGTAAGCTGACAGGAAATGGGGAGAGAGATGGGGGGGAGATATACAGCAAAGGTCGTCGGGAACGGGAGTCGAACCCACGGCACGCCATTATGTGGTATGCGCCTGGACCGCTAGGCCAGCGCTCGCCCGTCAAATAGTATTCATTGAGTTCTGTGTCCCCGTCTCTCTAAACGTTAGAGTAGTGAAACAGTAGGGTATCATACCAGTACTTGTACTTGCTCGCTGTGGGGCCTGGAGCTGGTGGTAACGGGCAGCACCACATCCTGACATCCCAGCTGAGACACACAGTAGGAAATGCACAAGGCAGTGAAGTTATTAGCATATGACACTATTGTAACCGCCCATGTAAGGAAATGATTGATTTCCTTTCAGCTGATCCCTAGATGTAATGCATTGCTCTGACCCAGGGATAAAATAAAGGGATGAAAGCTAAAGGCACCGTCCTAATTTACACTTTCATCAGAAACGTCATAAAGATAATGTGATAAAACACACATGACACAACACAGATGTTTAAACATATATATATACAGTGGTGGAAAGTAACTAAGTACATTTACTTAATTACTGTACTTAAGTACAATTTTGAGGTATTTGTACTTTACTTGAGTATTTCCAATTTCCAATACTTTTACTTCTACTCCACTACATCTCAGAGGCAAATATTGTACTTTTACTCCACTACATTTACTTGAAAACTTGAGTTACTAGTTACTTTTCAGATATAAATTATGATATAATGAACATACACTAACCACTTTAAACCTATTTTGTACCTAGGCTATTTGAAAATAGCAGATCTACAAGCTCACAACGCGTCGCATCGCGACGCGTTGTGAGCTCGTAGATCGGCTATTTTCAAATATTTAGTACTTTTACTTTTGGTACTTTAAGTACATTTTGATGCCAATACTTTTGAACTTTTACTCAAGTAAATTTTTAATTCTGGACTTTTACTTGTAACAGAGTATTTTTTATATTGCAGTATTGGTACTTTTACTTAAGTAAAGAATTTGAGTACTTTTTCCACCACTGTATATATACATACAGAATATTATGTTATGTGACTGCTGACTGTTTGATAACTCACCATTATGAACTTGCTCAGGTGGTGATTACAGGTAGTTGCCATAGGTGCCAGTAAGCAGATCTACAAAGGGCCAATGGAAAACAAGTTGTGACAAAATGTATACAGAGTGCTCCATCTAAAAGCATGGTGTTCTACTACACATATTTATTACTGTGACATAACATTCCTTGCAAGTTGTGAGGGTGGAGTTTTGTAGTGAGCTGGAGTTGATCTTGGTGTTATATCTGAAATGCAACACATTTTAATTTAGATAACATGTCTTCTGTTGCATGCATGATGCCAGCTCGCTCCTCACAAGAACAAACACACATGATGGGTTCACATACTGTTATTTGGATCAGGAGACAGCAAATTGTTTAAATAGCCGAAGCTGCCATTCAATGAATCTAAAAAGGTAAACCAGCCAGTGTGAGAATTGAAGATACTGCAAATTGTGTTTAAACAGTTATCCAGTTGATGTTTTAGCATTGATAGCAACATACCATTCATTTCCTGGTCTGTGTTGGTGTCTCTCCTATGACATAATTTAGTTGGCATAATGTCATTCACAATGCATTTATTTTGGGCTAAAACTATATAGGCTAACTGCAACCAATGCACAAGCCCGGTATTGTAATCAAAATGGTCCGTTTTTTGTTGGTACAAAGTCAGACATATGTAATTAGTTTTTAACTGTGTCACAGTGATCACAGGGCTTTATATTGTCCAGAGTTCCAAGAGTGCCTATATAAAATAAATGCATTGCATTGTGTCAATACCTGGGAAACCCACTTCAGGTGGTTTGGCAAACCGTCTTCTTTTAACATCGCCACTCGATTGGTCATCAGAGTCTGAGTGCTCATACTGGGGATTTGGCCTAAAGAATACAATATACAGAATGTAGTCACACTATGTTAATGAACCACGTCTACAGTCTGAATACATAGGACCACAATGGAAACAAGCCACCAGGCCTTTTTGTGTTATACTTTTAGCATTACTTTGCTGTGATTGGTGGGATCGCATGGTGATAGAAATAAGGAGAGAGGTACAGACTAACCCTAGACAGCAGGCCCTGTCAGGGCCACGCTGAGGGGAGAGAGAAAAGACAAAGAAAAGAGTGATCACTATTACCTGGATCTTCTTTTCTGCCGTAGTTCTCCTTCGTCCTCAGGTTCTATGTGGGAGGTTGGACACATTGTTGAGGTGTACTTGGTCTCTGGTCGCTTAGCTTCATCAAAGCTCTCTGGAAAGAGCACAGGGAAAATGACCATTAACATGACTGCAGTCCAGTGTGGAAGCAAAACATATAGAATACTTGGTTTAGTTGGTTACAAATGTAATTGTTCTGTAAATGAACCGTGACATCCCTATTCTGGTCATGTAGGTGAACATGCTTGAAAATAAGCAAACATTCTGCAAAAATAGCTGATCTACAAGCTCCTAATGTGTCACATTGTGAGCTTCCTAGATGTATACATACTGTATGTGTTGCACAGATTACTCACCACAGGTACTAATAGGGGGGGGGGGTGATATCGGTCATTGCACCTACTCCTACGGGCTGGGGGGGGGGGGGGGGCACCTGTCAGCGGGGAGTAGGACGAAGGCTCTACATCCTCCTGGTGGGGGCTCCTCACTGGCAGGTGAGTCAGTAGGATACGACAGCAGTGACAACACAGAGATGTGTGAGGAGAGGAATTAATTGGCTTAACGACTAAATTGGGGAGAAAAAGGGGTAAAAAAATTATTGGCTATTCTAAATTTATAGGGGGAAAAAACTGTAAAATAAGTGTACCGGTAGTCAGAGATGCTGGTAAACTCAAACATGACAAACGTGAAAGAACCTCTTTTACTATACCAACGTGATAGTACTCTTTTACTATACCAACATGATAGTACTCTTTTACTATACCAACGTGATAGTACTCTTTTACTATACCAACGTGATAGTACTCTTTTACTATACCAACATGATAGTACTCTTTAACTATACCAACATGATAGTACTCTTTAACTATACCAACGTGATAGTACTCTTTTACTATACCAACATGATAGTACTCTTTAACTATACCAACATGATAGTACTCTTTTACTATACCAACGTGATAGTACTCTTTTACTATACCAACGTGATAGTACTCTTTAACTATACCAACGTGATAGTACTCTTTAACTATACCAACGTGATAGTACTCTTTTACTATACCAACATGATAGTACTCTTTAACTATACCAACGTGATAGTACTCTATTAATATACCAACGTGATAGTACTCTATTACTATACCAACGTGATAGTACTCTTTTACTATACCAACGTGATAGTACTCTTTAACTATACCAACGTGATAGTACTCTTTAACTATACCAACGTGATAGTACTCTTTTACTATACCAACGTGATAGTACTCTTTAACTATACCAACGTGATAGTACTCTTTTACTATACCAACGTGATAGTACTCTTTTACTATACCAACGTGATAGTACTCTCCCCCTTCAGTTTTAGTGGTAGGCACATGTTTTTGCGTTCCAAGCAATGTTCTTCCATCTTTGGGAAGGGAGGGGTGAAATATCTTCAAGATGGACAGCAAAGAGGATAGTGCAACCAGAGAGACTGAATAGGATGTTGCCCAATATGTTAAACTTATCATGAGTAAATCTTCATTATGTTCATCACTGTCAGAGTCATTTTCAGATTCAATCTTGTCAGCCCCATCTATACTTTCAAAATGAAAATGTGGTGAAGCCTTTGAGGTTTTGGAGTTGATATTTTCACTCTGATCACTGATAATTAGTGGTCGGTTTATTGGCAAATCTGATGTAGTTGGTAAAGCATCTAGCAGGCACTCAGAAGAGGTTGTGACAGGAGTTGTGCTCTCTAAACAGTGAAGGATTGTATTTGCATTAGCAGCAGCAGTTAAATTATATTCAATGAGGATATCCTGCTCTGTCTCTCTCACTAATTTGTTGACTTTACGTCTTTTAGCCCAATAAGATGACATTATCTTAAGAGTGATGAGGTGCTGTAGTCACTGTACATAAATGGTGCCTAATTACTTGGCTGTAATGGACTGAGTCTTCCTTCTCCAATTCTGCTCGTCTGGAAAGTGGTACGTGATCCTGAAGATGGGAAAAGAAAAGAAAAGGTCCAAATTAATGTGCTGCAATATCACTGCAAATAATTGTTGCAATAAAACAAAATTCAGTACATACATCTTCTGTAGTGTTAAAAAAATAGATGAAGTGTCAGGGATTGTCATGAATTTAAAGGTAGTAAAACATCCTTGAAACCTGCACAGTCTAATGCAATGGTTCCCAAAACAGTGTGAGAGAATCCAGGTGTGCTTGTATCATGTATTTGACAAGGCAGCACACATTATGCAATATATAAAACTATTTATGAATTATTATTATCTATATCAGCACTAATTTCCCACTAGAGACACATTCTATATCCTAAAAAACAAAAACAAAAAAAGACTAGCTGTATTTTAAAGTCAATACCGCCCCCATCTGGCAGAGTCATGTTATACATTTGTCAAATATAGTATTTGTCAAAATACTTCCAAAATGTTAATGCAGTCCATGATCATAACACCAGAGGCAGCTCCACAAATCATGTTCAACCCAGATTTGGCTCAACTAAGGGAATGAACTCGTTCTCATGCTATTCATCAAAAATGTGGAATGCCCTACCAAAAGGAGTAAGGGACCAGTCGAAATTTACATAAGGGGGGGCATGGAGGAAAATAGGGGAGGGTCATGCCTTTCTAATTTTGGTCCAAGGGAGGGTCAGCTAATTTTACTTTGAATCCAAGGGAGGGTCATGCAATTTTGAATTGATAAAATAGTCCGTTTTTTTAGTACAGCAGAACAGTGGTCAATGACCCCTCTCCATTTCAAAGGATACAAAGAATTCAAATCAAGTAACACCTTGTCTATTTAGAATCAATGACGGTCGTTAACAAGCCATCAACGCACAGCGAGTGTGAACGACCAGTCAAATCTATTCAGCGTCTTAACGATGGTGGTTGAACAATTAAGCAAAACTTCAACAGGCGTTATTGGAGAGATGCATTATAAATAGGCCTACTATAACTGGATATTCATAATCATTTGAAGTAATTCTGTGCATGTGATTAATGTGGATCTATATGGACAGTTGTGTATAGATGCCTATAGCTCCACAAGTAAAACCAGAAGCATCAGGCCATAATTGATAGCCTAATTTGTTTTATGTAGGCAACATTGTAGTTGTAGTCACTGTAGTTGATAATTAAAAGGGCAGAGTGACAAAAGTTTTAAACTACTGGTTACCAAATATTCAACTTTCTTCAATCTGACCAGGATTCAATGGGTTTCCCACATGTAAGATGAGAACACTATCCATTCTGCTACCACTACTACAGATACACTGTGCATTTAGCAAGACTGACTACACTACAGCAATGTTCTAATCAATGTGGAAAGCAAAACATTGGACATATCAGTTTTAAATGTCATGTTGTATTTGATGGGGAGGGTTAGGGGTGTCAAGAATTTCACAATACGATACATGATGTTGGGCATGATATCGATATGATATATTATTAATGTTCTTTTCTCATGTATCATCAACATTGGCCATCATCTTATAAATAACGTTATAAAGCAAGTTAGAAACAATTACAAAGTGCTTTGTACACAAATAAATACATTTGTGCAAGCTTAATGGAGAAGTGAAGTTCTCACTAACTATAAACCCATTGTTTCAGAGGACAGATAGACACTAATATAACAAATATAATATAATATAAGACTGCATAACTATAAATTCCACAAACCTCATATTTTTGTCATCTGGACTTTACCAACCAAGTGCAGCCTAGTTATTTCCAACAGCTAAAAAACATCTATAATACCAGATACAGTATAATACAATCTTAGATTAGATGTAGGCCTATTTGAGAGTGCAGATGCATGTCACATTAACGAGCGTCAACGAGCATCAGCTGACACACAACACCTCCCCTCTGCAGTGCTTTAAACTGAAAGTGACTGACTGGAGTCTGTTTCATTTCTCTCCAAAATACCTTGAATATGATGGAGGACATGATTAATAATTACTATGATTATGATAAGCTTTACATTTCATATCATACAGTAAAAACTCCTAACTTTCACCAGCAAAAAAAAAGAAAGTGTTTTTTTTGTATTAAAAAAACAATTAAATATTACGATACAGTATGACATCATGACAATACCTATCATCACATTTTAATACCACGATAGGCTATATCGTGACACAATATATCGTGACACTTCTAGGCGGGGAGGGTTACTCTTTTTTTTGTCATCACTTGGGGAGGGTCATTGATTTTTTTTTTTGTCAAAGGGAGGGTCATGGCATTTTAGATCAGGGCACATACATTTCCTCCATGCCCCCCCTTATGTAAATTTCGACTGGTCCCTAAAGGAGTGTAAAACCCTACTCACTTTCAAAACTGCCCTAAAGATACACCTTCAGGAGGCTGCAATTCGAAAATGGCCCCTGTCTAAGTCTTAACCTACCCCCCCTACCCCCCCCCCCCCTCCTTCATTTTCCTCTTTTGTATATATATATACATTTTATTCCTCTCTTCATACCAGTAACCTGAAAGCTGATTGTATGACATTCTGTATAGTAGTGTGTATATCTGTCTGCCACTTATATGACATCATGATTTGTGTGCATGGGGATCTCATCTTAAACAAGCTTAGTGCTTAATGAGAGTTCCAGTTTAGTAGACCTTGTATTGTGAATTTGTACTTCCATGTACTGTTATGTACTGTCAGTATTATTCTCATGTCTTTCTAAATAAACTACATCAATCAATCAATCACATGTGTGCCTTGACACAAAATCTTGTTAAACCACATGGTTTAATGTAAGCCAATACATTAGCCCTACAACACAAACTTATTCATTTTTTTTTATTTTTTTATTTAACCTTTATTTAACCAGTAAAAACACGTTGAGACACAGTCTCTTTTTCAAGTGTGAACTGGCCAAGATACAGCGTTAAAATTACACAGTCTAAGCTTACTATCAGAAGGCCTATTGCAATACATCAGCTGGTACTGTAATACTTGGTTTGTGGTCATTTAGAAAACAGTGTCAACATCAGACCGGGAAAACTAATCTGTGTCATTTTAGATTTATTTGGCTATTGAAAAATAGCAGATATACAAGCTCATAGCGCATCTGCTATTTATTTTTTTAATCGTGAAAATGTAAGCACATCTTTCAATATATATTTCTAAAAGCAAAAATGTTTAACTCAAATCCTTGCTTCTGGGGGGGGGGGGGGGGCTGAAACAAAATATATACATCAGCCGTTCTAAAACTTTTTCATGTCAAGGACCCCCAAAATGATTTGTGTGGCCACGGTCCCCCATCTAAAAAAAAATGTTCTAGGGACCCCCAGAAGCAAAGTTGTTCGCTTTCAAAAATATATATATTCAAAGATTTGCCCAACTGTTCATGATTTTTCAAAAAAATAGCAGATCTACAAGCTCATTTAATAACAAGGTGAAATGAGCTGAAATAACATTGCATAATTGTAATTTGGATCAACATCAAGGTGAGTTTATTATTAATCTTAACTACATAAAATACCAGCGTAAACGAACGTCTAACTTTAATAAAATAAACGGGACCAATGCAGCCCAGTGGAATAGCCCTGAAACATGACCGTCATATCATGACAGTCATGGATGAACTTCAACCTGGTGTTTGCACTTTCTCCATTTATCTCTTGTATATCTACATAAACGTTCAGATTTCAAATATAAAGTGTTTACCTCATGGCCACGGATATTACAATTATATACGGGCCCTCAGAAGTACCCATATCTTCCGTCTTGTTCAATAAAAAGCATTTTAATCCGATAGGTGTCAATTTTTCTCCGTATTTTCTCCATATGCTTTCAACTACGCGTGTATTGCACTCCGATACATTATAACTCTATGTGAAAATGGCCACCAATCGGATTAAAATGCTTTTTAATGAACAATACGGAACATGCGGGTACTTCTGAGGACCCGTACATAATTATAACATCTGTGGCCATGAGGTCAGCACTTTATATTTGAAATCTTAACGTTTATTATAGATCTATAATAATATTAAATAATGTATTGTTCTAGGTCTGGGGAACAGACCCAGAACCCTTACGGTTCCACTTGTACACTCTCAGAGTTAAATTAATAAAAGGAGACACTGACGAATCTTCATAAATATTTAGCTTGAATAGCAGTGGTGGAAAAAGTACTCAAATGCTTTACTTAAGTAAAAATACCAATAGGCCTACTGCAATATAGAAATACTTTGTTACAAGTAAAAGTCCAGAATTCAAAATTTACTTGAGTAAAAGTACAAAAGTATTGGCATCAAAATGTACTTAAAGTACCAAAGTAAAAGCACTAAAATATTAGAAAATAGCAGATCTACAAGCTCACAACTCACAAGCTTGTAGATCTGCTATTTTTAAATAGTCTAGGTATAAAATAGGGCTGAAGTGGTTAATGTATGTTTTATGATAACATAATTTATATCTGAAAAGTAACTAGTAACTTAAGTTTTCAAATAGTTGTAGTGGAGTAAAAGTACAATATTTGCCTCTGAGATGTAATGGAGTAGAAGTAAAAGTATTGGAAATTGGAAATACTCAAGTCAAGTACAAATACCTCAACAGTGTACTTAATTACACTTTGTTACAAGTTGATACATTACATTTCAACTTGTAACATCCGTGGCTCAGGGGGTCAGCACTTTATATTTGAAATCTGAACGTTTATGTACATGTGAGAGTTCCATGACGCTTGTGACAGAGAGCGTCATGGTAACCATGGATACGTACTTGCCGGCTGCCGGTGGCTCCTCCTCCAACAGCGTCATCACTCGTGACGTCGTCAAAGCATCCAACGCCGCCACTATGGAAGTGTTTGGTTACATTCTGCGTTATTCCTCTCATGAGCGTGTTTTATCCTCTATGGTTTTATCATGTTCCTTTATTATCATGTTCCTTTACACACAGTCACCAACATGGAGGATGAAACAGGAGACGTAGGCAAGTCGAGGTAGTTTACTATAACTTCACAGTGAGCACTAGTATCCATACTGTACATAGATATATATCTATACATGCAGTCAGCCATAACAACAACAAACTTCACCCGGAACCGGAAGTCACTATATCCCTTAACCCCCGCTCTTAAAGGGACAAGCCCTCTTTGGTGAATGTCTCTAGAGATGACTTTCCATGTTGGGTCACCAGGCAGTCACCACAGTACTTAAGTAAATTCAATTCAATTCAATTCAATTTTATTAAAGTGTCAAATCACAACAAGTTGTCTCAAGACAACTAAATGTACTTAGTTACTTTACACCACTGCTTGTTAGTTGACACAAATATATATATATATATATATATATATACATATACATATACATATACATATACATATACATATACATATACATATACATATACATATACATATACATATATATATATGTATATGTGTATATATATATATATATATTACAACTAACGAACATATCAAGCATAAGCCCAAAACAATGCAGTGTTTTTTTTCTTCACAGAATTCAGTTCAGATCAAAGTAATATTCAAACTGACTGTAAAAGCAGGCAGAGAGAAAAGCCACAGCAGCCAGGAGAGATCAATGCTAAATGACACGGGGTGGATGGGACATACCACTAGGTTAAAATAGGACATTATGGGACATTTGGACTGCTCCACTCCTTGTAGTCTCTGTCCAAAGGTGATTTTTAGATGTTTTTGTCATTAAGCACAAACTTAAAAAGATTTACACATAATAATCTCTATATTTTTTTTAAATCACAACCCATTGTCCTCAACATAATGGTGCTTTATTTAAAATGTGAGACCCCCCTCCCATAAAATGCTCTCACCCAGAGTCTTCCAGTGATATTGTATAAAATTGTGTTTCGGAATTAATGTAATTTTTTACTTAGTCTGCTCTTTTTTCCCTCTACACCTATAGCCTCTTTGCCAAAGAAATAGCCGATCTACAAGCTCTCAACGCCTCGCAGCGTGAGGCGTTGAGAGATTGTAGATCTGCTATTTTCGGCTAATGTTCCCCTCAGAAAAGGAATTCTAGGGTTCAAGTGGTTAATGTAAAATAAACTAAATCCTATCACACAAAGATTTGGTGGACCCCCTATAGTAGCTCTGAGGACCCCCTAGGGGTCCCGGACCCCCTGTTGAAGACCCCTGATGTAGACAGTGTCCTAACATACATTTAACAATGAAACAAAATGCATATAAAGATATGCAGTTAAAATGTTTTTGTATAATTGTTGTGCTATTGCTCGTTTAGATGTTTGAATGTTCATGAAAGACAATGGACTGGACCTGATGGGGAAAGCTTCAGAGTAAAGAGCTGGGTGGGATTTGAACCCTCGAACCTCTGGATCATGTAGACAGAGCTTCAACACACTGTGCTGCCTGCTGCCTTGCTTCATCACAGTCTTCATTCTGCTTTGATTAACAACAAACAATGATACAATAAAAAGAAGACAAAAAACTTACAACAGCATATTAGTCTATGGTTTGTTGTGTTGCTTGTGTAGATGTTTGAAGGTTAAGAAAGCACAATGTCTCTGGCTTTTATGTCATTATCCATTTGTCTTTTGATGAAGCTTAACATAAAATGTAACACAGTGGCTCAATGGATCAAGAGTCTGCCTACAAAATGGGAAGTTGAAAGTTTGATTCCCAGCTCTGACACAGAATGAACGTGTCCCCAACATCTTGCCAACTGTTGAATACTTATTTTGTGTGTCCGTGGGGGTCCGTGGCCAAATGCATATCAATGTGGGGGTCCTTGACAACAAAATGTTTGAGAACCACTGAGCAGAAGGTCACAGGTTCAAGTCCCGACTCCAACAGTGTGTCTGAGTGTTCTTAAGTAAGACACTAAACTCCAACCTGCTCCTCTGTGGGCAGACATCAGCTGGGCAAAGCTGAAAGCTGCATTTCTCCCACAAGATCAAATAGGTCTAATTAGAAGATGAATAAAGCTGCTATCGGGCAGAATGCCTCGTTTCTTAAAGCACAAGTTAGTGAAAATAGCAGATCTACAAGCCCACAAGCTTGTGGATTGGCTTTTCTCGCTATTTTATTAAATGTGTTTTTAATAATAAAAAAGGAATGGGTTTGGAAACAATATTTTGTATATATTAGTGAATGAAATTTATAATTTATTAAATAAAATAGGTAACATCAAATACATCTTAAAAAATTTGAGTGAGCAACACTTTATTAGCAAAAAAGTATTTTATTGATATCCTGATAGGACAGTGATAAAAAGCCACAAGGAACCTTAGTTTTGGAGATTCCTCTAGATAATAATAAGAATAACTTTTAACAGAGTATTTCAATACACTACACAATACAATACAATACACTGCAGTATTGATACTTTTACTTGAGTAAAAACTGTGAGTACTTCTTCCATCACTGTATTAAAGCACATAATTGCTGTCTATTTTAATGCAGTTCAAACGTGCAGATCCCCATAATGTCCAGCAGATGGCAGTGCAAAACCATATATTTTATATAGATGAATGATTGATTGATTCTTTCACAGTCGATACAAAACAAAGACATGACACAATCACAACCACTTTATCCATGTATTTGTTGGCTATCAAAAATAGCAGATTTACAAGCTCGCAGAAAATATTTGAAGAACGAAAATGTGGACCCCCAGAAGCAAATATTTGAGTTAAAAATGTTCGCTTTAAAAATATATATATATTCAAAGATATGCACACATTTTAGATTTTTCAAAAATAGCAGATCTACAAGCTCATAGCGCGGCACTCGGTGCCACGCTATGAGCTTGTATATCTGCTATTTTTTGAATAGCCAAAGCTAAGTGGTTAAAATGATTGTGACACTATGTTAACTAATTTCGCTGGGGACCCCCCAACATGTTGTGTTGCCTGACAGAGCTATAAGTGTATTCTGAACCCATTAAGACCGGGAACGCATCTGTGTCATTTTTCTATTAAAAAACAGCATAATCTACAAGCTCATAGCGCGGCACCGGGTGCCGCACTATGAGCTTGTAGATCTGCTGTTTTCCAAATCCTTACAGTTTGTTGCTCGGTGGTGATCCAACTTTTCCATGTCAAGGACCCCCAAAATCATATGGATTTGGCCTTGGACCCTGCAAATAAAAGGTGTGAGAACCACTAGTACTAGTGGACTCATAATGTGTCATATAGTGTCGTAGTGAATCAGTGTCATACATATTCTGAAGAAAACCTGGAGACTGACATTCAGTAATTGGTTCTTATGATCAAAATAAGAACAATAATGTTATGAAAAACAGAGAATCTTTAAAAAAGGCCAAGTCTTTACCACGGACACATTGATGAGCCCTGCTGCATGGCCATGGGCAGAAAGATGAAGAAACTGGACGTATGATTCTCATTGTAAAAGCATATAAATATGATACAGTATCTAATGAAAGGATATAATATGATAAAGTATGTAATGATAGGATATATGATACAGTATGTAATGATGGATATATTATGATACTGTATATAATAATAGAATATAATATGATAAATGTCTCATTCTTGGTCTAGTGTGATGAATGCACTGAAGTGGAATGAGAGCTGGATGAACACGTTTATGAATAAACATTTCATCTTTGAATGAGTGTGAGCAGAAAAATGATGGAGATGGCGTTGTTTGGAACTTGTTCAGATCACCAACATATTGGAAGGGGTATAAAGCAGAATCTTGCCTTTATATCTTTATTAGCAAGAAGAAGGATACTATTGGAGTGGAAATCACCACTGGCCCCTAAAGCATCTGTATGGCTTAAAGACCTCACAATGTACCTACATTTGGAGAAAATGTAATTTAATCTGAGAGGATCACCGGGAAAATTCGATCAGGTGTGGGGCCCTATGATTAAATATATAACTAAATTAAAGACGTTACAGGACAGATAAAGCAAACACCACCATCGACACGTTGACAAGCTCTAGGTTAATACATGCTAAAGGAAGAAAATAACGGATTCCTACTTTCCTTTTTTGTATACACTCCATATGTACCATGGGGAGGGTTAGCGAGGGAAATCATAATACTTATGAATTGATTATTATGTATTTTTTATTTTGAGTTATGTAAGTGTATGTGACATGTCTGAATGTTGCATGTTGTATATGGGATTGGAGTGGGGGGTAGTAAGGGCAGACAAAAAAAAGAAGTACTTTTGACATCCTATAGCAACTGTATTCCCATGTACTTGTCAAAAGCAATAAATACACATTTAAGAGTGTGAGCAGAAAAATGAAACAATAACATATCACATGTGTTCTGATTATTGTGCACAGTGTATCGTGTTAATGAGGAATCTAAACAGCACAGAGTAAGGATTTCTAATTAATTTAGCGATCTGTTATTTATGGGTGCTTCTGTAGGTCTATCCATCAGTGTGACAGTTTACAGTTGGTAGTAAGCTTTGTATCTATAGTGAGCTGTATTGATTGATTGAATATTTTATCAGGCAGAAATGTAAAACAGCACAAGTACAGTTAATAACACTTTGTCTAAAAGGTCCGTCCAAAAAAGTCCTTGCGGTCTTGTTTCCATTGAGGTCGTGACATGACAACACTATGAATATTAATACACAGGAACAACGACATGTCAAGAATACATTTATTAAACTATTATTACTTCTACACATGATCATACAATAACATGTGAAGAATGAGAATAATATCACATTCATATTCAATGAAAACACAATAATGGAATGAGTGAGGAAACAATGATGTAATAATGAATCAATGAATAAACAATGATTGATTTGAGTTCATAAACACATTTAGTAGATGTTTGAATCCAGAGTGATTGACAAAGTCCAAGATGAGAGTCAAACTATGAGTCAAATCTGCTGTCAAAATGAACACTGCTCACATCACTCGGGTGGCTCAGTGGTAAAGTCCCTGCCCACCACCACGGAGGTTGTGGGTTACAATCCACCGTGGTGCATCCGGCTTTGTCCAACGTCTATGTGAACACAACTGACCCGTGTTCAGGGGAGGGAAGCCGGGCGGGAGGAGGAGGATATATGTCACTGTGTGTACTCCTACGGGCTGGGGGGGGGGGCACTGGTCAGCGGGGAGTGTTGGGCGGGAGGAGTGGGACGAAGGCCCTACGTCCTGCCGGTGGGGGCTCCTCACTGGCAGGTGAGCCAATAGGAGACAACACAGAGATGTGTGTGGGGAGGAATTCATTGGCATGACGACTAAACTGGGGAGAAACTTTGAAAAATCACACCCAGTGTGAAGTGAGCGGTGCTATTTATGAGTTATTAATTTCATCATGCATCTCGGTAGCCAATCACAGCACGTCCTGCGAAGTGACGTGCTTACATTTTTTACATTATTATTAATTTCATCATGCCCTCGCTAGCCAATCACAGTGCGTCTGCGAAGTTTGAAGTTAATTTCATCATGTGTCTCGCTAGCCAATCACAGCACGCCCTGGAAAGCTTAGCCTATGGGCGTGTTTTCCACAGCATGGCGTCACAGCGAAAGAAAAAAGTGCACGACGGAAAGAAAAACTTTCACCACAGATGGGTCCTAAACCCTCTTATAGGAGCGGTTGTGCCGCTCAAAAATTATGCTACTAAGTTAAAAACATGTAATAAAAATAATGAACACTGAACACTGCTCACAATGTGTCGCTTTGTGACGTAGATCTTAGATATTAGAGGGGGGGGGGGGGGGGTGGACCAATTACAAAACCCTGTGGGACTCCAGTCAATAAAGTATACAGAGTTAACTGGTTAAGTATAAAGGTTTATATACAATAAACAATATTGATACTGTGAGAATTACATGATCAAATATACAGTTTTCCTCGGTCTATTCTTGTGTAAAAATATCAAAAATCAAATATACATAAAATGAGTTTGTATCATAAGAGACACAATATGACACTGATATTTACATCATCATCATCATCATCATCATCATCAGTGTTGATGGACAGTTTTTATGATACATATTTATAAATGTATGGAGTGGAGGTTTGTTCACTTCTATCTAATCTAATCTAAGATCTAAAGCTCCCTGTGGTGATGACTCATCTTAGACCATAGAGTTTGACATTAATATGGATTTGACCAGGGACCCCCATTTGAACATATTTGTGCCACGGACCCCCAAACAACATTTTGTTACAATTATCAAAAATAATATATAAAAAATCCAATGTTTTTTTTTTTGAATAGCAGATCTACAAGCTCACAACGCGTTGTGAGCTTGTAGATCTGCTATTTTCAAATAGCCAATGTATATAGGGGGTTAACGTGTTTAAACTGATTTTGAGACCACTGGTTATCAAAGTAGGGTCCAGGGGCCCCCGGGGGGTCCTTGAGGGGGTTCCAGGGAGTCCCAGGGGGTCCTTGAGGGGGTTCCAGGGGGTCCTAAGCTAAATGATTAAATATACATTAATAGCATCAAACTCAGTGTAACCACTTTAACCGTGTATTACTTTGGTATTGGAAGATAGCAGATCTACAAGTTCACAATGTGTCATAATCTAATGTGTTGCGAGCTTCTTGTCTTATGGGTCAGGGGTCAAAGGTAAAAACTCTACAGGAGCTTTAATGTGTGACTGTCACTGTGCTGCTTATTACATCATCATGATGATGTCACCGTGATGTCATGATGAGTCACTCATGCCCAAATATGGAGTCCATGACGTCAGACTCAGCTAGTCTCAAAGTATCCTGGCAACAGTGGTAACCATGACAACCTGCACTCACTCAAACATGTTGAGCAACCATGGTGACCTGATGTCATCCTCACATAGAGACTCTATCTCTGCTCACACAGACACACTGAGGAGAAGGAGGAGTTTAACCAGAACCCAGCATAGAGAGGTTCAGAGAATGTGTTCTGGACGGTGTACAGGTGTGTCAGTGAGTCAGAGGACCCTTTATAGAAGGACAGAGTCCCAGCAGGCCAGTCCAGATACACTGATACTCTGTTGGAGCCAGACGGACTGACAGGGAGGACAGTGTCCTTACTATTGTGTCTGACAATGTAACTGTTATCATGGAGACCACCAACACCACAGTACAGACTCCAGGACTTGTCATTGTATCCAAGCCTACAGTCATCACCACCTCCTTTCCTGCTGATCTCTCTGTAAGTCACTGCTATAGAAACCCCTTCACTCCACTCTACCTCCCAGTAACAGCGTCCAGTCAGACCCTCTGTACACAGAACCTGATGCCTTACATTAAACCTGTCAGGATGTTCAGGATATGATTGATCCTGTCCCCATGTCACCTTTCTGTTGTTCTCAGACAGAGAGAGGGTTCTGTGTGCTGTGTTTGTGTCCAGTGTGAGAGGATGGAAATCTGATGAGAAAAACAACACAGTAAACATTAAATACATCATTCACTGACTGACACACACACACACACACACACACACACACACACACACACACACACACACACACACACACACACACACACACACACACACACACACACACACACACACAAACACACAAACACACACACACACACACACACACATACCGTACACAGATCAAGGATATGAGATCAGACTCACAACGTGTTGTAAGCTTGTAGATCAGGTATTTCTTTTAAATGTTGCTGATCTACAAACTCACAACCTGTTTGTTTGTTTTTTTTCACTCAAAATAATAAAAATGTATCGTTGACACTTTTGAGTTTTCTTAAAGGGATAGTTCACCCAAAAAATGTCTTATTTTCTATGGATTACACCCCCCATGAAGCCTTGAATTAATGAAGATTTTTTTTGTGTTTGTCTCATTCCTAAGACAATAATGTAATGACCGGTGGAAAGATGCTAATGTCTCCGGTAGGAGACTCAAAGTTGACACTTTGAGTCTCCTACCGGAGACACCGCCGGTCATCAAATTATTGTCTTAGGAATGAGACAAAAACAAAAAAAATCTCCATGAATTCAAGTCTCCATGGGGTGTGTAATCCATAGAAAAAAAGTCATTTTGGGGGTGAACTATCCCTTTAATATCATTTTAAAAATATTTAAAAATTGTGAAAATAGCCGATCTACAAGCTCACAACGTGTCAGAGATACAAGGTTTCTGCCTGACGACAACACAGTAAAATGTGAGTCAGAATGTCTTAAAGCCTCCAGGTGAGAAGTGACTTTCTGTGAGAAAATGTTTACATTAAGTTTATGTGAAATGACATCAATGTGGAAAAGTACTCAAATGTTTTACTTGAGTAAAAGTATCAATACTGCAATGTATAAATACTCTGTTACAAGTATAAGTCCGGAATTCAAAATGTACTTGGTAAAAGTACAAAAGTATCGATATTAAAATGTACTTAAAGTACCAAAAGTAGAAAGTACTCATTATGTAGAATGTCCCATTTCACAAGTTTTCAAATGTATAAATTGTATAAAAATCTTTTTAAAATAGCAGATCTACAAGCTCACAATGCGTTGCATGGAGACGCATTGTGAAATGTAGATCGACTATTTTCAAATGGCCAAAATGTAAAATCCTCCAAGTAACTAAAGTTTTCAAATAATTGTAGTGGAGTAAAAGTACAATATGCCTTTGAAATGTAGTGGAGTAGAAATAAAAGTACTGAAAATAAGAAATACTCCAGTAAAGTAAAAATATCTCAAAATGTTATTTATGTACAGTACTTGAGTAAATGTACTTAGTTACTTTACACCACTGAAAATACCGGCATCTGTTACATCAAAGGTTCCTAAACTTTTAAGGCTGCAACGCCCCTAAATAATCATATTTAAACTGGGGACCCCCCAAAAGAATCATACTTGAACTGGGGACCCCCCAAAATAATCATATTTGAACTGGGGACCCCTCAAAATATTCCTATTTGAACTGGGGACCCCCCAAAATAATCATATTTGAACTGGGGACCCCCCACTCTGACAAGCACTTGTCAGGGTGGGGTAGTTGTAGGAGTTGAGGCATTACTTTTAGTTTGACTCGGTTCCACAAGGTGTTGTGAGCTTGTAGATATATTTTATAGTATATTTATAGCCGATCTACCACTTATACATTGGCTATTTCGTAGATCGGCTATTTTCACAATATTTTCCTCTTTTTTGCGTAATATTTGACAATTTGGCCAATTTGGTATTTAAAAGGTCTTAAAAGTCCTTAAATTGTAACATTATAAATGTGCAGATACCCTGTATACACTTATACTGTATGTTGGTTTGTTTACTGTTGAGTGAGAAAACAATGTTATACATTAAGATAATCATCTGGGGACCCCCCACAATAATTTGGGGACCCCCCTGGGTCCCAGTTTGGAAACCACTGTGTTACATAGAAAACATTCAGCATCTATAAGTTAGCAACACCTCACACCATGGTGTGAAGCGTTGCTAACTTGTAGATCGGCTATTTTTGTTATTTTTGAAATATGGAGGAATTACAAGCTGATTTACAAGCTCACAACGTGTCACGATGCGAGGCGTTGTGAGCTTGTAGATCTCCTATTTATTATGTACATTAATGTTTTTTTATGTTTTTCTGTACTGCAGTATTTACATCTACAAGCCAATCTACAAGCTCACAACATGTCACAATGCAACATGTGAGCTTGTAGATCCGCTGTTTTTGATACATAGCCAATCTACAAGCTCACAGCCTGTCATGATGCACGGCATTGTGAGCTTGTAGATCGGCTATTTATTTTATTTTACCACAACCCAATCTGCAAGCTCACAATCTGTCACAATGCAACTCGTTGTAAGTTGATAGATCGGATAGTTTTGTAATAGAAAAATAGCCGATCTACAAGCTCACAACGATTAATTAATTAAAGAGTACACAATAGGAGGTGTTGTGAGCTTGTAGATTAGCTATTTTTAACTATAAATCATCTTCAAGCTCACAACGCGTTATAATGTGACACGTTGTGTGCTTGTGGTATTTTTCAAATATAGCCGAAATACAAATTCAGAACCCGTCACAATGTAACCCATTTTGAGCTTGTAGATCGGCTATTTTTACCTTATTTTCTAATATAGCCGATCTAAAAGCTCACAACACATCATGATGTGACGCATGGTGAGATTGTAGATCGGCTATTTTTATTTATATCAATTATTGATAATCTACAATCCAATCTGCAAGCTCACAACCTGTCACAATGTGATGAGTTGTGAGCTTGTAGATCCACTGTTTAGAAAATGTAAAAGTACATATAAAAGTTCATCACACGTTAAACAACATATTGTGAGTTCATGTTTGAAATACAGCTGATCTACAAGCTCACAACCTGTCACAGTGTAACTCATGAGTTTGTAGATCTTCTACTTTTGAGTTTTAAACAAAGCCAAACTATACAAGCTCACAACGTGTCGCAATGTGATCCTTGTGAGCTTGTAGATTGGCTATCTTTGTTATGTTTGATATATTGAGGTCTGAGGAAGATCCAGCAGGCTTTAAACATCACATTCATGATGGTAATAAACCATTTAACTTATGGATCATAATTATTCCAGTGCAGAGTTCTGCTCTGCATCTGGCTTTTTAAATTACTTTGGATGAGCGTGATCTTCTACTTGTTGATGTTTGAAATAACTCACTACCTGTCACATTGCAACATGTTGTGAGCTTGTAGATCGGCTATTTTTGAAATATAGCCAAAACTCATAGCGCATCATAATGCGAGGCTTTGCAAGGTTGTAGATCTGCTAGTTCTTGTAATATAGCCGATGTAAAGGCTCACAACGCAACATGATGTGTGAGCTTGTAGATCGGCTCACAACCTGTCACAATGCGACAAGTTGTGATCAGCAATTTGTATTTATTTGTAATAGTCTATCTAAAAGCTCACCACACGTCATTATCAGGGTTTCCATTAGCCGGTATTTACCAATTAAATGTAATATTTAATTGCCCGTTAATTATAAAGATCACAGGCCACCGTGGCCGATTGGGAAAATGCTGTTATTAGACTATTTTATGTCTGTCTGTCTGCAATGGATAAAGTGGTGAAAGTTGGTGACACACATACATTGCAGGCAAGTAATGAACCTTCCTTGTACCATCATTCATTATGACATAATTAACATTAACAAAACAAAACAAAACAAAAGCTGTAGGTTTTGCATATTAAGGTTGAACAAAACATATATTAATGTGTTTATACTGTGTGACGTAGTCGCACAAGCTGTTCATAACGCCCACTTTATTCAGTTATTTTTTGGAAAGCGACACCTCTGCATGATAGAGTAGATAGATATTACTAGCCCACTTCATTCTTTTTCCGGTAAAATATAATCCTGTCGGTCAAGGTGGCCGGCCCAAAAAGTGCCTTGCGGAAACCCTGGTCATGATGCAACGTATTGTATAGTTCGTAGATTGGCTCTTTTTATGTTTGAAATACAGCTGATCTACAAGCTTACAACCTGTCTCAATGTGACTCGTTGTGAATTGTTAGATTGGCAAATTTTGTTTCAAATATAGCTGAACTACAAGCTCACAACGTGTCGAAATGTGAGGCGTTGTGAGGAGTCGTGAGGCATTGGGTTTCATTCACTAAGCTCAGGTCCTCACATATTTTGTGCATATACGTGACTTCTCACGTTCAGTATTCATTCATCTTTTTTTTACCGTGAATTTGGGCGGACACTCAAACTCACGTCTGCTCAGGAACAGACTTATATGCCTTAAACCATTCGTATAATATTATTAGAATGCCTTATTCTTCATGAAAAATCAATGACAATAGTGCCAAACCTCAAATAATGTTTTTATGTGCCCAAGATTTGTCAACAAAAATTATGTCAAAGATCTATTGCTTGGATGCATATGGTAGACATGATTCAAATTCAACCGAGTATTTATTTTCAGTTGACACATTTAGAGCTGAATTATTAGGTCCCTTTGCATGTTTTCCGTTCCTGCAAATGTGGCCACAGTTTCACATATTGGACTTTCATACCAATATGTTTGCGCTATTAATTTATAATATTAACCAAATCACATCACGCTTATGTCTTATCATCTGATGAGGATACAGTATGGATGAAATCTAGCTGTGTCCATAATATCCATTCACCATTCTGACGTAGGACAGGATATGTTGTTAATCCTAAGGACAGGTTTATCCTCAGTAATCAATAAAGTGTGATCTGGTCCATAATCTATCGGATCTCTGCGTTCCTGGATTCCAGCGTCAAAATGTTACCTCAGTCAAATGTGAGCATTATTTAATAGAAAAGGCCTTTCCACGTTTTAATAACCTATTATTTGGTGGTGGGGTTAAACTTTATAACTTCTTATTCTCATTATGAGAGCATTACTTTATTAACGTTCAGCTGATCCATCATGTGATCGAGGGACTCACTTCCAGACAGAACAGATGTACAAGTTGTCAATGCGGTGCGACTTGACGCGTTTGTAATTTTGCAGATCTGTTATTTTTTCTTCACGTGGGTTATTTCTGGTTGCCTTTTATGGTGTTACATGGGGCGTGGAACAATACAAAGGATCTACACGGGAGCACACTAGTGACTTTAGAACACAAATGAGATACACCTGTGATCAGGATATACACCTTATTTATGACCAGGATATACACCTTATTTATGACCAGGATATACACCTTATTTATGACCAGGATATACACCTTATTTATGACCAGGATATACACCTTATTTATGACCAGGATATACACCTTATTTATGACCAGGATATACACCTTATTTATGACCAGGATATACACCTTATTTATGACCAGGATATACACCTTATTTATGACCAGGATATACACCTTATTTATGACCAGGATATACACCTTATTTATGACCAGGATATACACCTTATTTATGACCAGGATATACACCTTATTTATGACCAGGATATACACCTTATTTATGACCAGGATATACACCTTATTTATGACCAGGATATACACCTTATTTATGACCAGGATATACACCTTATTTATGACCAGGATATACACCTTATTTATGACCAGGATATACACCTTATTTATGACCAGGATATACACCTTATTTATGACCAGGATATACACCTTATTTATGACCAGGATATACACCTTATTTATGACCAGGATATACACCTTATTTATGACCAGGATATACACCTTATTTAAGACCAGGATATACACCTTATTTATGAAAAGGTTAGTGAATGAGGCCCATTGTTTCTGTCAACCCAAATGTTTTATTCAAAATGTAAAAAAAAAAGAAGATTCATGTTGCATAGAAACATCTAAAATGACACAGATGCTTTCCCGGTTTTAAAGGTATAACAACGTATAGGCTTTCCAGGTCTTAATGGGTTAAGGACCGGGCCAAGAGCAGAGAAACCTCCTGAATTCCCTGGAAGCTCTACTGAAGAGTTTTCAGGACAGTATCTGGGGAGGGGCCAACCCACTATAAATCTGCATGTAAAATGTTAATGTGTGATATTGACACAGACAGACAGATACTCACATTTTGTAATGAGTTGAGGATTAAGCCAATCTTCTCCTCCATGTTTCACTCTGTAGGAAATAGAACAACAATGCATCAATGTCTAACTGTCTAACACAACGTCTCCACTACCTGACACTACAGTGTTTCTCCTATCATTATCTTGGCCCTGCAGCCCATCCAGACATACTCACTGCTGCCCAGTTTGGATCTCATCACCTCCTCAGACCCCACCTTAACCCCTAGCACTCCACTCTCCTTTATCCCTTCTTAATGCAAGTTTACTATGCAGATATATCTTGTTCTTAATGCAAGTTTACTATGCAGATATATCTTGTTCTTAATGCAAGTTTACTATGCAGATATATCTTGTTCTTAATGCAAGTTTATTATGCAGATATATCTTGTTCTTAATACAAGTTTACTATGCAGATATATCTTGTTCTTAATACAAGTTTACTATGCAGATATATCTTGTTCTTAATGCAAGTTTACTATGCAGATATATCTTGTTCTTAATGCAAGTTTACTATGCAGATATATCTTGTTCTTAATACAAGTTTACTATGCAGATATATCTTGTTCTTAATGCAAGTTTACTATGCAGATATATCTTGTTCTTAATGCAAGTTTATTATGCAGATATATCTTGTTCTTAATACAAGTTTACTATGCAGATATATCTTGTTCTTAATACAAGTTTACTATGCAGATATATCTTGTTCTTAATGCAAGTTTACTATGCAGATATATCTTGTTCTTAATGCAAGTTTACTATATGCAGATATATCTTGTTCTTAATACAAGTTTACTATGCAGATATATCTTGTTCTTAATGCAAGTTTACTATGCAGATATATCTTGTTCTTAATACAAGTTTACTATGCAGATATATCTTGTTCTTAATGCAAGTTTACTATGCAGATATATCTTGTTCTTAATACAAGTTTACTATGCAGATATATCTTGTTCTTAATGCAAGTTTACTATGCAGATATATCTTGGATATGTCTTGTTATTTAGATAGCATGTTCTTTAGAATATATATATATATATATATATATATATATATATATATATATATATATATATATATATATATATATATATATATATATATCAAAAAGTGAAACTTTCATATATTGATTAATTGCGCATACAGTGAAATATTTAAAACCTTTTTTTGTTTTGCTCACACCTTCCTCTTGACAATACAACATGTATTCTCTCTGGGGTTCAGGTCAGGCCAGTTGTCAGTTAAGCACAGTAATACCATGGTCAGTACACCAGTTACTAGTAGTGTTGACACTGTGGGCAGGTACCAAGTCCAAGTCAAGGACCAACACCAGATGACATGGCACCCAAAATCATCACTGACAGTGAAAACTTCACACTGGAGTCAACACATCATCTACCAGGAGATTTTTGGCAGGACTTGGCATCTGCCCACTGTGTCAACGGGTGTGTGACACTAGACTCAACAATACAAATGAGCTTAAGGCTGCTATCAAAGCAAACCTGGGCTTCCATAACACCTCAACAGAACCACAGGCTGATCACCTCCATGCCACGCCTCACTGATGAAATAATTAGTTCAAAAGTAGCCCAGACCCAGTATTGAGTGCATAAATTAAATTCGTATTCTTTGAGAAGGATCTGTATGTACTGTATGTATGTATGTATGTATGTATGTATATACACATATATATATATATATATATATATATATATATACACATATATATATTTATATATATATATATATATATATATATATATATATATATATATATATATATATATATATATATGTATGTATGTATATGTATGTATATGTATATATATGTGTATATATATATATATATATATATATATATATATATATATATATATATATATATATATATATATAAGTTAAGTGACATATGAGGGAAACACTGCACTATCCAACATGGACGCAGCCCAAGTCTACTCACATGCAGTTCTCCAGTAGGCCTACTGAATCATTCACCACCATGCTGAAGCTCAAGTCCAACTCTCTTAGGGAGGGATGAGAGTTTACAGCTGAGGCCAGAACTTCACAGCATATCTCTGTCAAGTAGCAGTGAGTGAATCTGAATGAAGAATTAAACACCAGATGAGAAAAGAAAGAAAAAGAGAGAATAAATAAAACACGTTACAATATACATTATTCCTGGATTGAGAACCTGGACCTGGCCGTGATGGACTGTCAGGGTTTTGGACTAGTGACCCAAGAGGTGGAAAGAAAGAAAGAAAGAAAGAAAGAAAGAAAGAAAGAAAGAAAGAAAGAAAGAAAGAAAGAAAGAAAGAAAATACAACAAGAATACAATGAAATAAGAAAGAAAACAAAGACAGATTATTAACTCTCTCAGTGCCAAGCCACAAATTATCCCGAGTTTTTTCTGAATGCCCTCAGTGCCAGAACGAAAAATGCATGTTCCTCCAAACACACCTGATTTAAATTATACAGCCCTACGCCATTTTGAATCTCATTCAAGATGATGTCCAGACAGTGTATTACTAATTTTAAACTTAAAGATGCAGTGCAGTGACACTTTCGGTCATTTTATTTAGAAGATTCAGTCTGAAACGTCGTCTCAACCGACTCTCAACCAATCAGAAGGTCCCATCCCTTCAGGCTATGGGATGTTGGAATCTCAATCACTTCAGCCGTGCGCAACACGGCTAGTGTTTGTTTACAAGTGAGATAGAGACGGCCAGTTAAGCACGTTTGCTACTACGTGGCTTATTTCTAACCTATAATGTTTTTAGATTAATAAAATCAGCTGTGTTTGAAGAACGTGCAGCTATGGGAATCAAACAGGTGCATGTAATCAAGATTCATTTATATTCATGAAAGCTGCGTTATGTCATCACGCAGCACGCTTACGTTTACAGGAAGTAATTGAGATTGTCTTTTTAGGGACTTTTGATATAAAAATACACAACTAATACGCATCTATTGTTAGGTATGCCCATATGATGATCACGGATATGCTCTAAAAGTGTGAAAAACATATTTTTCATTTCACTGCACCTTTAAAGAGTACACTAAAATATGTATCTGAAAACATTTTAGTTTAGAAATAAGAAATGTAGTTCCATGAACAGGCTTCACACTGCCCCCCTCTGCGCGAGCTACATGCTACAAACATTAGCCATCTCTGGCCGGTCCCATAGCCAGAGGGGACGGGACCATCGGCTGAGACTGTGATTAGTTGAGACACAAATAGGCTTCAGTTTCAGACTCATCCTTCAAAATAAAATGAGCAAAAAAGCCATTTCATAATTTCTTTAAGTACATTGCAAGATCATCTGAAAATTGCTACAAATGAACAAGGCTATCCTAATGTTTCTCACAAATGTAATTTTAAAATGTTTGAGGATGTTCCTGCGCTCTGTGTCTCATAGGTCTTTGTCAGATCTTGCTTGAGTTATTTGATCCTTTTTAAGGAAGGAGAAAAAGACCACATGCTCATAGGTAGGAAATCTAGATCACCTTTGTACCTGCAAAACCTTTTAAGGGTGGTCATCTAGTGAAATCCCTATTACTTAAATGGACGCTTGCACCCATTAATATCAATATAAATAATCAAAACTAAAAGATGATGAAGATCTGACAAAATACATCCAACAACGATAGTGTAATTTTGTATCTCAGCATGGCAGGACATGAGGTAGGCTTGTGTTCCCATGATATCATTCTTTTTAATACATTCTCACCACAGCATTCATATTATATTCACATAATACAGTACATCATAAAACAGAATTGATCAAAAATAAATTGGGTAAATGTATCATACCTTAGGATTTCCAGTCTACAGTGCACACTCTTCAGTCCAGCTAAGAGCAGCTCCAGTAGTCCTGAGTCGTGCAGGCTGTTTTGGCTGAGGTCCAATTCTCTCAAATGTGAAGGATTAGAGCTGAGAGCTGAAGCCACAACTTCAACCTCTGTCTGTCTGAGGTTACAGCCAACAAGTCTGTAAATACAGATTAAATAAGAGACTATCAAAACAAATTACACCTAGTTCACATAATTCACACCTCAGTTTTACATAATATCATATTATTCATAATTACTATAAGTGAATGTAATATAGTTGGTTTTTGATGACTTAATGTTTGTTTGGAATTGATGTTGGTTACCTTCATGTTTACATGTGTGCACTTCACCTACAGTATGCTGAGTATACTCGTATAGTTTTGTCTTCCATTAACACATTCCATGCCAGAGTTTAATCTCATAATGTACTCACCAGTGCCAGCGTTTTATTGTTGTTTTTTTGTTTTTATCATGTCGCCACAGACCTCGCTAAATAAGTTAAAAGTGCGCGTTCATTTGGTTCTAAACACACAGCGGATCCGTGAGAAACGTCCAGCGAAAACAGTTTCCAAATGCGAGCCGCCATCTTGAAGCTACAGCCGATACACGCTAAACAGTGATCAGCGAGGAGAAAAACAACAAACCGAGAAAATCGAGTTTTAAACAGGATCCCAGACAGGAAGCGGATACGATCGAAAAAACCGGAACCCGAATAATTCCGTTTCCGACCGAAAACCGGAAACGGAAATGGATCAAAAAAATTCGGAAAGTGCACCTTGGGCGATTAACATGGGAATCGGCGGTTCGCGTAGATCTACGCGACTGGCACGCTGCGGCTATAAATAGGTTCGCGTAGATCTACGCGATTGGCATTCAATGTGTTAAAGGAATATGTTACCCCAAAAAAAAAATGTTTTCCTATAAATTAAACCTTGAATTCATGAAGATTTTAGTTTTTGTGACATTCCTGAGACAATAATCCAATATTTGACTAATTGAAGTTGATAGGAAACCAATCTTAACAAGAGCAAAACCATATTTAAAACATTCTCTTTAAAACTGGATCATCAGTAGGCTCATAGTGATTACACTGTGAGAGTTGTTTTGGAGTTTATATAGTTTTGCATTGGTTTTCTACCACAGCAGACACCGCAAATATTCTATTTTGGCTCAGGAATGCAATCAAAAACAAGTGTGGAACTAGACGTCACAGAAAGACTGTACAGAGGAAGATCGCAACTTTGATATCAAAGATTTCAACCAGCAGTTGAAGGTGTGAAATGAATAAAGTGAGAATGAGCAAATACATGTCATATTTACTGCCAACAATGTGTAAAAGCTTTACAAACAAGCTGGCAGAGATCAGCATTCAAAAACTATTAAAACATAATAATGGTTTAGGGTTTTATGTCCCTTTAACAGAGCAAAGAAGCTCAACAGGTGAACTGTGGCAGTTGCAATAAAATAATTGAATCTGGAGCTTGGACAAACATATGTTGTTTATAAGTTGTCCATGGATATTCAGCTGTACTACAGCATTGGTAATGGCAATTTTATTCAGCCGTCAGGACCAACACTTTGGAACCAAAACATCATATCTTAAAAAAACGTATTGCCAGGAAATGTCTCCACATTCCACAGGTTCACCTTCATGCTACCAACGATGCAAAGCATTGTAAGCTTGTAGACCTTTTCTTTTTGACAAGTGACCCCTTTGAACTTGAGTGCTTTCACCACGGTGAAGCTGGTTTAATGTTGGGTATTTCGGTTTTCATAATCTGATACATCTGAGTCGCGCACAAATCAAGCCTTTCATGAATCAGACGTGGCTCTTTATTTACAAGCAAACCTACACTAAAGAATATAGCAGAAATGTTAAGAGGTGTGTGAATGAGGACCTTTGAAAATAACAATTATCTTGTCTTTTTTATTTTAAGTTCCACTACTGAGAGGATGGCAATGTCAGTGGGTTCAAAACACTGGTCTGGTGGGGGTAACCAGCAGGGCTTTTATACTCTTAGGGCAGGTACACACTGTAGGACTTTTAAAGTGGTCGGGAAGTCATCTGATCGTTAAGCATTACACACTGCAGGAGTTTATTTCTTGAAATCGGCTGTCATATATCGTTGTTGTTTTCACACTATAGATTGATCCCTGAACAGGGATTACACACTGTAGGATAGTTCACTAGGATGCTATCCAGGGTCAGACCCAATACATACGTTTGTTTTTATTCCAATTCATTTTAATCGACGTCTACCGTGATATATGAGTCTCTCTCTCTCTCTCTCTCTCTCTCTCTCTCTCTCTCTCTCTCTCTCTCTCTCTCTCTCTCTCTCTCTCTCTCTCTCTCTCTCTCTCTCTCTCTCTCTCTCTCTCTCTCTCTCTCTCTCTCTCTCTCTCTCTCTCTCTCTCTCTCTCTCTCGTGTCAGGTACGCAGCACGCAGTGTTGCCATGTCCTTCTATTATAATCGACTTTGGGATTGTTTTTCTGTAAAGTTGCTTGAAAGTGTAGTTGCTTATTTGGCCTTGTTTCCTAATGTTGTTTGAACCAGTTGTTCTCAAACATTTTCATGGCAAGGACCCCCAAATATTTTTTTTCAAGATTTTTCTTTGATAGCCGATCTACAACGTGAGCTTGTCGATTGGCTATTTTTCAAATATACAATGTATTTGTATATAGGTTTAAAGTGCTTATAGTCGGTTTTGTTGGCCTTGTTTTCACAAACATGGTTGCTTATTTCGCGCAAAATCGGGCTCTTTCAGTCTCTCTCTCTCTCTCTCTCTCTCTCTCTCTCTCTCTCTCTCTCTCTCTCTCTCTCTCTCTGTGCAATTGCTCTAAAATAAACAGCCCCCCCTCGAGCACGCTCGCTCACTCTCTCATTTTGTTTTATAATGTTTAACTTAATACAGGACTGGACGGTAATATTACGGTAGGGACTGTTATTTGTGGATAGGTCCAACGACCCTCCATAGCCACGGTGGCTGTAATGTGCTCTCATTGGCTGTAGCGTGCATCTCCTCGCAGAGTGGTCTCAGCTCCTTTCATACTGTATGATACTGTCTCATGTCGAGTGTGGGACAGAGCTGAATATCTAACCAGCTAGATATTTGAAAACGGTCGGGAAGCCATCGTCGAGCGTAATTATCGTGGCCATATCCTCTCGCAGAGCCTGTCACACACAGCGACCAAAACCTCGCCTCGAGGTTTTGTCGGCGAGCACCAAAAAAGGTCCCAGACAGCATAATCGGACCAAATATCCTGCAGTGTGTACCTGCCTTTAGTTTTGTTTTTACCCTGCTTTATTGTGGACTGGCCTTTATTTGCACACAATACCACTAGTCACTATTTGAGACACAGACAGCATTATTGGAACTTTTATGTCAACCTTCATTTCTAATTATAGTGTTAACTGTAATGGCAGATTGACTCTAGGAAGTTTCTATTCACTTGACTACTAACCGAGCCTTTCTGCAGTTCCTCACAGCTGGGATCAGTCTCCCTCGAAACCTCTCTGATGTGTTGTATTTGTCCAGGTCGAACTCTTCCAGAACCTCCTCTGACATCAGCAGCATGACGGCCAAAGCTGAACACTGGCTCCCAGACAGTTTCTTCTTTGATCCATTCTTTGACTTGAGGTACTTTTGGATCTCCTGATGTACTGAGTGGTCGTTCATCTCCATCAAACAGTGGAAGATGTTAATACATCTGTCAGGAGAGGCATCATGAGTGGTCATTCTCTTTAGGTTCTTGATGGCTTTCTGGATGCTCTCTGGACTGTTCTCTGTCTGACTCAGTAGACCTCCTAACAGTGTCTGGTTGGATTCCAGTGAGAGGCCATGAAGGAACCGAACAAGTAGGTCCAGGTGGCCATTTTTACTCTTCAGGGCTTTTTTCATAGCAGCTTTCAGGAAGTCAGAGAGGGAGCCGTCACTCTTGTATTTATTATCGTCCAGGAATGTCTTCAGTACCTTCATGTTCTTCTCTGTGAAACAATGGAGCAGGTAGACTGCAGCCATAAACTCCTGGATGCTCAGATGAACAAAGCTGTAGACCATTTTCTGGAACAGCACACTCTCTCTTTTGAAGATCTCTGTGCACACTCCTGAGTACAGTGAGGCATCTTTGACATCAAGACCACACTCTTCCAGGTCTTCTTGGTAGAACAGGATACTACCTTTCTCCAGATGTTCAAATGCCAGCCTGCCCAGCTTCAGTAGAACATCCCTGTCAGTCTTCATGAGGAGCTGTTGAGTCCCATTTTCTTTTTCTTTCATCTTCACATCATGAGTCTCATACTTCTGCTTCTTTCTCTTTGTCTGAACCAACAGGAAGTGGCAGCACATCTCAGTCAGGGTCTTGGGCAGCTGTCCTATCGTGTGTGTCCTCAGCATGTCCAGCAGAATGGTTGCAATGATCCAACAGAATAGTGGGATGTGACACATGATGTGGAGGGTCCTTGATGTCTTCAAGTGTGAGAGGATTCTGTCGGCCAGCTTCTCTTCACTGAATCTGTTCCTAAAGTACTTCTCCTTCTGGGGGTCTGTGAACCCTCGCACTTCTGTCACCATGTCAACACATTCAGGAGGGATCTGATTGGCTGCTGCAGGTCTGGTGGTTATCCAGAGGAGGGCTGAGGGGAGCAGATTCCCCTTGAGGATGTTTGTCAACAGAGCATCCACTGATGATGTCACTGTGACATCAGAAACAATGTCATTGTTTTGGAAGTATAATGGAAATCTGCTTTCATCCAGACCATCAAAGATGAAGCCAACTTTCCAGACAGCGAGCTGCTCTGCTGTGACCTTCTTTAATGTTGGGTGGAAATCCTGGATCAGTGTGAGAAGACTGTACTGCTTATCTCTGACCAAGTTCAGCTCCCGGAATGAAAAGGGAACCAGGAGATTTACATCTTGATTTTCCAAACCCTTTGCCCAGTCCAGAGTGAACTTACTCACAGAGAATGTTTTTCCAATGCCAGCGATGCCCTTGGTCAGAACTCTTCTGATGGGTGTCTTTCTGCCAGGGAGGGGTTTAAAGATGTCACAGCAGTTGATTGGTGTGTCATGGAAGGTCTTCATGTTGGAAGCTGTCTCAAGCTGTATCACCTCGTGTTGACTATTAACCCCTTCACTCTCTCCCTCTGTGATGTAGAGCTCTGTGTAGGTGCTGGTGAGGGAGGTTCCAGACTCTTCTGTCATGTGGTCTTTCACATCATCAAGACTGTTCAAACTGATCTTATAATCATTCAAATCATCCTGCAGACTGACATCTGAAATGAGAAGAAAATGTATGTTTTAAACATTCCGGTTAATTCATAACTTTACATCTTTACGGCACACAATTTGTTAGAAAACAAACAGCCAAAAGTAATAACACAAGATCAGTTGTTTTTGTCGAGTTGATAGTTTTTTTGCTTCATTATTTGCACTTAAATATTGATACACACTAATTTGAACATTAACTCTTCCAGTGCCATGCTTATTTATGGAATTTTGGTTCTGAGTGCCACAACCAAAATTAATTGTAAAAAAAAAATGCTTAGGAGCCGAGATACAGCCTTTTTCAGTAAAAAGTTAAACAAGAAGTGAATGGAGCAGCAAATCTTCAAATCATCATATCTTGGGTTCTGAGCATGTTTAAAAAAAACAAAAAAACATAGTGTGTGCATGTTCATGACGTCTTGGCACTCAGGGCGTCAGGCCTCGTGACGTCTTAGACGTCATGTGGCACTGAATGAGTTAAGTCTGACTATGATTTCTGCAATTTAGCATTATTTATTTTATTATTTAAAAAATGTATTGTAAAATTATGCAAATTCTGTCCAGTCTTACTTTGTCCAGGTGTGGTTTGACTGGGTGTCTTCAGTCCAGTTGTGGTTCTGGATCTCTTTCCACACTGGGGACAGTCATAGTGTCCTGTTGGAGCAGACTGGTCCCAGTATGAGGTGATGCACTGTCTGCAGAACCAGTGTCCACAGCTGGTAGAGACTGGATCTGTCAGAACCTCCTCACACACTGAACACCTGGACGCCTGCTCTGTCACAACACAACCACTCCTCTTCCTCTCTCTGTGGAGATGAAGACAATGTATATTTCTGTGACTACAGATCTCCATCTGAAAATATGTTCTGCCATGGACCCCATAAGAGAAGATTTGTGTTTGATCATTGTTACATTTTTTGTAAAATGATTGATTGATACAGATCTACAAGCTCAAAATAAGCTGCACTGTGATATGTTGTGAGCCTGTACATCAGCTATTTTGGATTATCCGAAGTATAAAATAGGGTTAAGTAGTAAGACTGTTTCTCATTTTGCTGGGGACCCCCTGTAACCCCCTAAAGGACCCCTGGTGGTCAGACCCCACTTTGAGAACCACTGCTCTAAAGAGGAAAATTACTAAAATAAATATATCCTCCATTTCTCCAATAATTTAACAAATGTGAGTGTCTGTCCCCAAAATCTCTTCTGCCCGCTTCTCCTCAATTGCTGCAGCAATTAATCAGCAATTGCACATGGCCATTGACCATGTACACGGAACAGCGACGCCCGTTTTTCACTTTCAACCAATTGTAAGCTGTTAATTAGCGTTTTTTTGTAAAATAATTTGGGCTATGGGACTTAGCGTCGCCATGCTTATAGCCGTCGCCATGGTTACATCCCCCCACGCTTTAGGATGAACGATGAAACTGCACATGTGTCGAATCCATAGACCCACTCTGTTGCTGTCTGCCACATATGTGTTCGCGACGGGTCGCACAACGGCCGTGTGCGTGTGTTCGCGGCGGGGGGCGGCTCTGGCCGCGTGAGTGTGTGTGTGTCCGCGACGGGGGACGGCTCTAGCCGTGTGTGTGTGTGTGTTCGTGATGGGGGACTGCTCTGGCCGTACGTGTGTGTGTGTGTGTGTGTGTGTGTGTGTGTGTGTGTGTGTGTGTGTGTGTGTGTGTGTGTGTGTGTGTGTGTGTTCGCGACGGGTAGCGGGCGCGACGGCCTTGTGTGTGTGTGTGTGTGTGTGTGTGCGTGTGTGTGTTTGTGACAGTGGACCGCTCCGGCTGTTGGAACTGTTTATGAGCGGGTGTTTGTGTGTGTTCTCTGTGGCTCCGTGCCGCGGCGACGGGACGCGTGTGATGTGTGTGTGTGTTGGAAGTGTTGCAGATATCAAGTACAAAGTCACTTTCAATCCCTGATATACTGTCTGTGCACAGCGCATAACCCCAACTGCACATACTTTGGGTGCTCATATCCCCTGACGGGAATGGTCTAGTTAGCAAAATAATAACTGCCCAGAAAAAGTTCGGAAACTTAACTTTAACGATTATTTCTCCCCTATATTTTATATACGTTTTATTGTTAATTAGTCACCTTTACAACGAGGTATAACTTGTAAGGATCGTGCAATCGTGGAATGAGCAGCACAGCTGAATTTGTAGGTAGCGCCCCCAAAACATTTTCAAAATTCCCCAATATGCTTCTGTTGGTAATCGCTCTCGTTTAGTGACCTGCCAGCACACGACTGCTGGCAGGTGTGTGACAGTCACAGGTGTGTCACTGACACCTGAGCATGGGTTCTGCAACTTTGTTGAGTTTGTGTATGCTCCAAGCAGCAACACTGTCCTCATAGAAAGATGCCACGTTTGTCCCTACTATGTTTATGTTCAAGATAATCCCATAATCCAGGGGCCTATTTCACGAAAGGTGAATTAGGGCTTAAGCCTGGCTTTAACGTCTATCCTGGTTTAATTTAGCCAGGATTAGGGATGAATCGGTTTCATGAAAGCTGAATTATCTTGCCAGATTAGCTTAGCCAGTTCACCCTGGCTAAATTTGTCCATGACTAGATTTCACGAAAGAGAATTGAAGCAATCCTACTTTAGTTACCATGGCAACTTAGCTGTGAAGTTAGCCTGGTCAGGAGCAGGCTAACAGCCAAGCTTACTTAATCCAGTGCCTTGTTCTTCAAGTTTTTCCACACATGTGTTTGTATATGGACGCATTTTAATGACCCTGCATTCAAATAAAATGAAATAAATACAATAAGATATAATCGATTTAATTATATTACTGAAATAGTGTGTGACCATGAATCATAATTGTTTCACAATGACTCATATGATATGTCATTGTCACTCTGTTAACACTATAGTTCATATTGTTGTTAGATGTTTGATAATATATTACAGATTTTGTTTTTATATTATAAAATATGTCTGACGTACATATATATATATATATACACACACACACACACACACACACACACACACACACACACACACACACACACACACACACACACACACACACACACGTACATACACACACACACACACACACACACACACACACACACACATATATATAAATTATTAGTTACGGGTTTAAAAGAGCCTCTTCACTGTACAATGTAAGTCAATGAGGGGCATATTTTAAATCATCAATCTAGTCAATGGAGAAATTATTTTGGATTTCTTGTCCACCTTTGGAGTTGCATCATGATGGCAAGGTAACTACACAACCCAAACCTCTACCAAAGTGGTCTTGCCCTTTAAGCAGTAAATCAGTAAACCAATGAGTTTCCCCACACTTATTCAATTCTTATGCAAAAATCAAAGATCTACAAGCCCGAAAAAAGTGCCTTTTTTTACTCCCGTTACGGCCGCCGGGACCCCTGTTATCGCCGCCGGGACCCCCGCTATACCGCCGCCCCCGTTACCACCACCGGGACCCCCGTTATCACCGCCGGGACCCCGTTATCGTTGTACCGCCGCCGCCGGGACCCCCGTAATCACCGCCGGGACCCAGTTATCGTTGTACCGCCGCCGCAGGGGCCACCGGGACCCCCGTTATATACCGCCGCCCCCGTTATCGCCACCGGGACCCCAGTGGACGGCACTGCAGATATATATATAGATGGATCGCTATAATTGTAGATGAGTAGGCGATAATTCCAATATTCACTATACACTCCTCATGTTTAAGCCTAACTGAATTATATATTTATGGACTTGTATATAAATTGTATTTTTGGACGACTTAATTGTGCATTTAATTTGTCGGCAATACTTTGCCACGCTTTCTCCCTGGATCCATTTATTGCAGTCTTGTTTCCTTTCTTGTTTTATACATTTTACTTCCATGTATGATTCCCTGAGCTGCTGCAGTACTGCTGTTCAGCCACAGAGAAGAACGGTTTTAGGCTCCATGATTGGTCAAGTTCAAGGATTCTGCTATCGACTTTCATGGTCTTTTATAGGAATACGTGAAGCCTGGCTTTACCATCCTGGCTCAACACAGCCTGGCTTGACAAGGTCTAGCTCGACAAAGTCGCTCCTTTTCAGCCTGGCTTGGCGTTCATGGAACGGAATAAACCAGGCTATACGGAACCGACTTTGTCAAGCCTGGATTTGACTTAAGCCCAGGCTTATTTAATTCACCTTTCGTGAAATAGGGCCCTGTAGTGTGTGATGCTACCAGAATTGCACATTGTCTAAGATTTTAAAAATCTTGTAGAGTGAGTGAAGCTTTATAGTGTTGTGTATATTGTGTAGGACGATTCACATACTTTGTGTGTGGAGGTCGAGGTTCATTACTGAAGTTAGGAGGGCCATCTTTAGACCAGTCACTCTTCAAAGACACACAGCTGGGTGTTGGAGACTCTGGTCTGTGGTGAAGACTTCTGGAATTATATAAATGTTTCTATAATTATCATGTGAATTCAATTTGTTCAATATTTGTTATTCCATTTTACATCTACATGGATTAAAGTTCTCAGTCGCCACAACTGATTTCAGTCATTTGGAAGCATGTTGCGCACCAAAAATAGCTGATCTACATGCTCAACAACACGTCAAAGCGCTGTGTTGTGACTTGTGAGCCTGTAGATCAATTATTTAGTTATTTCCGGTTATTGTCTCCGCCAGGCCGAAAGGCATGGCGAGAGAGTATGTTTTGCCCCCTGTCCGTACGTCCGTCCGTCCGTCCTGTCCGTGTGTTACCAGCTAATCTCCGGCACCGTTGGCCCGGTCGATGCGAAAGTGTGCACACACACTCCCTGGATGCCAATTCAGAACCTCTGCCCCACATTTTTCACATGGGCCTGTCATAGCGCCACCAGGAGGCTGATCTTTGCAAAACCCATTTTTTCCCCATTACTCCTACAGCTTTTAACCAAACGTCATGCAAATCGGTAAACAGTATCTCTATAGTCATGTGATCAACCCGGATATGTCTGATTTTCCATATTCCATCCTCATTGGCTAAGGTTGGCTTCCAAAGTTTGCAGGATTGGTCCGTTTTGAACAAAATGCCTCAAATCATGAACGTAGCTTGCCATTTCCATAAAATTGCACACGCATATTCCCACTAGGCAGAGGAAGAAATGCCACCCCTTTCACATTGGCCTGTTATAGCGCCACCAGCAGGTCTAATTTAGCAAAACACATTTTTGGAACAAAATGCTTCATATCATGAATCCAGTGTCCGATTGAAAGGTCTAAGAAGAAATGACACCCTTTTCACATATTTCCTATGATAGCGCCACCTGGCGGAGACCTGTGCTCCGAGGAGCACTTTTTGTAGTTAGTTATGATTTGTACGACTTAATTCACAAACCACACACACACACACACACACACACACACACACACACACACACACACACACACACACACACACACACACACACACACACACAAACACACAAACACACACACACAAACTTTGACCAGGGAGGATATAACGTTAATAGATCCTATGTCTACTTCTTGAATTTGCATTGAGATCCACAGAGGAGGTGTATTCCGTACCCCAGCCTAGATCCAGAGCAAATGTCAGGCATGATTATCCTATAGTGTGAGCGTTTAAGATCCAATCTTAAGCCTCCTGTTTGCTCTCAGATATTCGAGGCCGTCAAGACAATTTTCAAACATGGTTGATATTCATCTGGATCGCTACGGTCCGTTATGCTTTATATTGTTGTGTATATTGTATAGGAGGATTCACATACTTTGTGTGTGGAGGTCCAGGTTCATTACTGAAGTTAGGAGGGATTCTTCTAGACCAGTCACTCTTCAAAGACACATAGCTGGGTGTTGGAGACTCTGGTCTGTGGTGAAGACTTCTGGAATCATATAAAAAAATCTAATTATCATGTGAATGAAAAAGTCAATTTATTCAATATTTATTAAAATTATAGAAACATTTATATGATTGGCGTGCGACTCCCGTGTCACAAGGGAGTCGCACGCACATCCTATACATGTTTTTATAATTATCATGTGAATGAAGGTCAATTTGTTCAAGATTTGTTATTGTTACGTCCCATTTTATTGTCATTGATTTAAAATCTCGTAGTATGTGCATGTTCAAGATAATCCCATAAGAGAATCTTACAAGATTCTCCTCTAGTGTGTGATGCTACCAGAATTCCAAATTGTTTAAGATTTTAAAAACCCTATAGTGTGAGTGCAGCTTTATAGTATTGTGTATATTGTATAGGAGGATTCACATACTTTGTGTGTGGAGGTCCAGGTTCATTACTGAAGTTAGGAGGGATACTTTTAGACCAGTCACTCTTCAAAGACACACAGCTGGGTGTTGGAGACTCTGGTCTGTGGTACAGACTTCTGGAATCATATACATGTTTCTATAATTATTATGGGAATTCAACTAATTAAATATTTGTTGTTGCTAGTCCCATTTTACATCTACATGGATTAAAGTTCACAACTGATTTCAGTCATTTGGAAGCATGTCGCACACCGAAAATAGCCGATCTACAAGCTCAACAACATGTCACAGCATTGTGTTGTGAGCCTGTACTGTAGATCAGCTATGTCTGGTCATTAGTTATGATTTGTACACAAACTGCGCACACACACACACACACACACACACACACACACACACACACACACAGTAACTTACAATATATAGATAAACTTTGACCAGGGAGGATATAACGTTAATAGATCCTATGTCTACTTCTTGAATTTGCATTGAGATCCACAGAGGGGGGGGGGCATTCTGTACCCTAGTCTAGATCCAGAGCAAATATCGGTCATGATTATCCTATAGTGTGAGCGGTTCAAAGATCCAATCTTAAGCCTCCTGTTTGCTCTCAGATATTCGAGGCCGTCAAGATAATTTTCAAACATGGTTGATATTTATCTGGATCGCTACTGTCCGTTATGCTTTATATTGTTGTGTATATTGTATAGGAGGATTCACATACTTTGTGTGTGGAGGTCCAAGTTCATTACTGAAGTTAGGAGGGATTCTTATAGACCAGTCACTCTTCAAAGACACATAGCTGGGTGTTGGAGACTCTGGTCTGTGGTGAAGACTTCTGGAATCATATAAAAAAATCTAATTATCATGTGAATGAAAAAGTCAATTTATTCAATATTTATTAAAATTATAGAAACATTTATATGATTGGCGTGCGACTCCCGTGTCACAAGGGAGTCACACGCACATCCTATACATGTTTCTATAATTATCATGTGAATGAAGGTCAATTTGTTCAAGATTTGTTATTGTTGCGTCCCATTTTATTGTCATTGATTTAAAATCTCGTAGTTTGTGCATGTTCAAGATAATCCCATAAGAGAATCTTACAAGATTCTCCTCTAGTGTGTGATGCTACCAGAATTCCAAATTGTTTAAGATTTTAAAAACCCTATAGTGTGAGTGCAGCTTTATAGTGTTGTGTATATTGTATAGGAGGATTCACATACTTTGTGTTTGGAGGTCCAGGTTCATTACTGAAGTTAGGAGGGATACTTCTAGACCAGTCACTCTTCAAAGACACACAGCTGGGTGTTGGAGACTCTGGTCTGTGGTACAGACTTCTGGAATCATATACATGTTTCTATAATTATTATGGGAATTCAATGAATTAAATATTTGTTGTTGCTAGTCCCATTTTACATCTACATGGATTAAATTCCACAACTTATTTCAGTCATTTGGAAGCATGTCGCACACCGAAAATAGCTGATCTACAAGCTCAACAACATGTCACAGCATTGTGTTGTGAGCCTGTAGATCAGCTATGTCTGGTCATTAGTTATGATTTGTACACAAACTGCACACACACACACACACACACACACACACACACACACACACACACACACACACACACACACACACACACACACACACACACACACACACACACACACACACACAAAGTATCTCTTCCACGGCCTTAAAGGCTCTATTGCACTTTTGTAGTTGCCAACAACGCCATATTGCAGTTAAGTTTGTTGTCCCAGTGGTGAGAATGAATGGTGGTAGAATGAATTTGAGTCTTCACTCCAGTAAGTGAGGTTTCTTTGCTTCCGATTTATTACAAGTACAAACAGCCTTCCTATGGAGACCCTGAGGTCCCCACCACGAGGTCCCCACCACACCACACAACAGCCTGCCGGCCGCTGAGTCACACACACTACAAGCTTACATGTCATAGTCTTTATAGCAGTAGTCACATTTTGAATAAGTGGGTGGGGGTCAGCCTTCAAAAGTGAGACCCCACCCAGACAAACAATAGATCACCCTCTGAGTTCCCTGATTCAATTTGCACCTGTATGAAGCAGGAAGGGGGAATGGGAGACACACAGTAGACCTCTGTCTCCCAGGATAACAACAAAGAGGATGTTAATTGTAACCCCCACACCCAGCAGACAAACCGGCACCTCTCTGCTTGAATCCACTCTTGTGTCTGACTGTAGGCTACTTGTAGACTTGTGAAGTGAAATAATGCTAACAAATGTGTATGTTATGTTATTAAATATACTCCACACACACACACACACACACACACACACACACACACACACACACACACACACACACACACACACACACACACACACACACACACACACACACACACACACACACACACACACACACACACACACACACACACACACACACACACACACACACACACACGGGCGGCAGTGGCTCAGGGGTAGAGTGGCCGGGTAGAGTGAACTGGAAAACCGCAAGGTTCCCAGTTCGATCCCGGGCTGGGGCGCTCCCCTAGAGTTAGTGTCGAAGTGTCCTTGAGCAAGACGCTGAACCCCTAATTGCTCCCGATGAGCAGGTTGGTGCCTTGCATGGTTTCCTCCGCCATCGGTGTATGAATGTGTGTGTGAATGGGTTAATGGCACAATCAATGTAAAGCGCTTTGGATGAAAGCGCTATATAAATTTACCATAAACACACACACACAAACACAGTAACTTACAATATATAGATAAACTTTGACCAGGGAGGATATAACGTTAATAGATCCTATGTCTACTTCTTGAATTTGCATTGAGATCCAGAGAGGGGGGGGCATTCTGTACCCTAGTCTAGATCCAGAGCAAATATCGGTCATGATTATCCTCTAGTGTGAGCGGTTCAAAAATCCAATCCTAAGCCTCCCGATTTGCTCTCAGATATTCAAGGCCGTCAAGACAATTTTCAAACATGGTTGATATTTATCTGGATCGATACTGTTATGATTTTTGTGTATATTGTATAGGAGGATTCACATACTTTGTGTCTGGAGGTCCAGGTTCATTACTGAAGTTAGGAGGGCTTCTTCTAGACCAGTCACTCTTCATAGACACATAGCTGGGTGTTGGAGACTCTGGTCTGTGACTTCTGGAATCATATAAATGTTTCTATAAATATCATGTGAATGAAGATGTCAATTTATTCACTATTTGTTATTGTTAAGTCTCATTTTACATATAGAAGGGAAACTATTTTGAGTTTCGCCTCACGACATTGCGGCAACAAGAAAACAGAATAAAAAAAGCAAAATAATAATCAGTATAATCAATAATCAATATTCTATTGTCACGAATAGTGTATGTGAGTGTGTGCGTGCGTGTTGATAATGTGTATATTCAATTCCAAATTTTGATTGGCTATTATTGCCTTCCAAATTTTGCGGTAGGGGCTTATTTTACAAAATAATTTCCAAAATAATGAATGCAGCATCCGATTTATCCCAGTTTTTGTATCACACATTGAGAGGCCTTAAAACAACACAAAGCCAAAAGTGATTTCCCTTCCACCTATAGGGGGCGCCACACAAGCCACAAAGGCCACTGTTTGTTGCAGAAACATAGTTGACAACCAACCCAACAACCAATAAAATCACTGCATACTTTTTCTTTTGCAATAGTTACAAGTTTCATACGTTTTGATTAACTGATTGATTGAATACTTTATCAATCAGAAATGTAAAAAGCACGAGGTACAGTCAGACATTAAGGCTAAAAGGATAACACTAAAAAGTCCTGGGGACTTGTTTCCATTTTGGTCCTATGTATTCAATTCATCAACATAGTATTAAGAAATAACACAATAATCCATCAACACATACAAACACTATATTATGTACAAAGGAGAAAAAAGGAAAATGTCTGCAGTGAATGACACCTCCTTTCTATGTGAGAAAGGAGTTGACCTCCTTATGGTCTCCTTTCTATGTGAGAAAGGAGTTGACCTCCTTATGGTCTCCTGATAGATGATTTAGATAGTTTCCTGATGATGGATTTACAGGCCTTTTTGAATGGATGGTGTCAGGACATTCCACGTTGTGGTGGCAGAGTAGTAGAATGAGAATGTTCCCATGTTTGTTCTATATTTGTGTAGATATATTTAGTACTATCTGAAATGCCAATCCATGTTTGTATTGCTTAACCCTGCCTTCTACCCTGAGCCATCCCAGACTAGCAATGTGTTGGAATTAGGTGGGTCATGGGCTTTAGGCCGAGAAGTAGTCAAATCAAGTTTGATCTCCTTCCCACTTGCCCCCCACCCCTCTTCTTCTCCCCCCCCCCCCTCTTCTTTCTATGGAAATTAACGTTGCGATGGGAACGATGTACAAAAACGAATTTCACCCACTTCTTTACCTTGTAAACCTGTGATGTGACAATAAAACTGATTCTGATTCTGAATCAGTTTGTTTTGGGAGGTCTGAAGGTTAGTTTTTAGTGACATTGAGATGTTGGAGAACCAAGACGTCTCAGCATAGTCAAAGTGGGATTGAATGAGGGCTCCAGCTACAGTCTTGAGAGCACCTTTGTTGACAAGAGTTTCTTTTTTCTATCCGATACTATCTGATATGACCATCCCTAGTTGTGATATAGTGTTGTGTATATTGTATAGGAGGATTCACATACTTTGTGTGTGGAGGTCCAGGTTCATTACTGAAGTTAAGAGGTTCATGTTTAGACCAGTCACTCTTCATAGACACACAGCTGGGTGTTGGAGACTCTGGTCTGTGGTAAAGACTTCTGGAATCATACAAATGTTTATGTGAATGAAAAAGTAAATTAGTTTTTGTATTGTTGCATTCCATTTACTTCTAAAAGGGTAACATATTTTAGTTTCCTCACACAACATTGCAGCAACAAGAACACTGAATAAAATGGCAATACAATAATAGAAACCATAACATTTGACTAAATATACAGTACAATAACAGGTAATAGACATATTTTACATAGCTTGTCACATACTGTACATGCACACAACCAGCCTGCCTGTCTAGTGCAGCATCACCACTGAACACCACATTGTGATTTGTACTTGACTTCATTCACAAACTGCACACATAGTAACTTACAATCTATAGATAAACAGGGATGATACAACATTATTAGATATTATGTCTTGTTTTTGTCATTTGCACATCTGACTTAGCATGAGATCACATCATTGTGTTGTGTATATTGTATTCACCTGTTTCCTAGGCTTTCCACTTCCTGTGTGTTTTCCACTTCCTGTCGATTTGATCCAATGAAATCCAATGAAACTGGTCAGATGACTAATTATATCCAATGAAATCCGACAGGAAGTGGAAAACACACAGCCTAGGAAACAGATGAATAGAAGGATTGACATACTTTGTATCTGGAGGTCCAGGTTCATCACTCTTCATAGACACAGATGGAGGCTCTGGTCTGTGGATGAGCTGTTGGTCAGTTCCCTCCTCCTCTCTCTCCTCACAATGACTCATCTTTGGTCTTTATTAAACCTGTCAAGATTACAGTAAAAATAAACCAGAAAACTGTAAATCATATACACAATGTGCATACACACAACAGGCTCACAACACGTCGTAGTGCAACGCGTTGTGAGGTTGTAGATCGGCTATTTTAGGTGTGCGACACCACTCTCAACTAAGTATAAAGAAGGCGTTACTGGAGATGTGGTGATCACAGCATTGATTTCTACACATAGGACCATTCTGTCAAAATAAAATGCTGCTTTTAAGTTCATGAGAGTTCAGAAAAGGCAATTCTCTTGAATGCTGCCTTCAGGTATCAGTCTGGCGATGCCAGGCTAGCCTTCGGGTACAGTAAGGGAGAGGGGCATTTGCATTTCCTTCACCATAGTAAAAGCTACATTTATGGTCTGCAGAGAGAGGGAACTTTTTACAGACATGTAAAAGGGCTCAAGACCCCTTTCATGTCTATGTACGTGCCTGCACAGCTACACACAGTCACGTGCACACACTGTGCACTATGTCACGTGCACAGACTATGCTTTACTCTCCTACTGTTTCTACGCCACGCCTACTGCTAATATACATGATGTTCCTCTGTTTCCACACACACACACACACACACACACACACACACACACACACACACACACACACACACACACACACACACACACACACACACACACACACACACACACACGCCTGTCTTTGCTTGTCACATGCACCTTCTTTAGAGATAAAATAATGCCACAAGCACTCCAAAAACTGCATTAACTTAACCAAACTACAGTGCTAACATTTCAGCAAATCTAATAGTTGTTTGTGATAACATTACACTGAATCGCACCAATGTGAGATTGATTTGTATTATATTATCTTTTTATAGACACACAGTAAAGAAATAGTACTAACATGCAGTAGGCCTACAATAACAGTTGCACAGATATATGAATAATTAGGATCAACATAATAAATGGCCCACAGCCCTGGAGGTCCTATTTAAACCCTCTGGAACGGCAGAACGCATCTTCATCTTGGGCCAGGCAACTTATAATAAAACAATTTAAAACATCACAACGGAAATATTTTAAGGATGACACTTACATTCCTGAGCTGTCAGTTTGCCCCCGGTGTTCCAACATGGACATTACAGCCAACAGAAGCATCATGTGACTGTCAACAACACTACTGCTCTGACAGCAGCATGCAGGATACCGTTGCTTGTTAGCTTAAACACGGTTCAACAACATGTAGGCTACCGTTAGCTTGTTAGCTTAAACACTGTTCAACAACACTACTGCTCTGACATTAGCATGCAGGCTACCGTTAACTTGTTAGCTTAAACACTGTTCAATAACACTACTGCTCTAACAGCAGCATGTAGGCTACCGTTAGCTTGTTAGCTTAAACACTGTTCAACAACACTACTGCTCTGACAGCAGCATGCAGGCTACCGTTAGCTTGTTAGCTTAAACACTGTTCAACAACAGTACTGCTCTGACAGCAGCATGTAGGCTACCATTAGCTTGTTAGCTTAAACACTGTTCAACAGCACTACTGCTCTGACAGCAGCATGTAGGCTACAATTAATTTGTTAGACAGCAGCATGTAGGCTACCATTAGCTTGTTAGCTTAAACACTGTTCAACAACAATACTGCTCTGACAGCAGCATGCAGGCTACCATTAGCTTGTTAGCTTAAACACTGTTCAAAAACACTACTGCTCTGACAGCACTATGTAGGCTATCATTAGCTTGTTAGCTTAAACACTGTTCAAAAACACTACTGCTCTGACAGCAGCATGTAGGCTACCATTAGCTTGTTAGCTTAAACACTGTTCAATAACACTACTGCTCTGACAGCAGCGTGTAGGCTACCATTAGCTTGTTAGCTTAAACACTGTTCAACAACACTACTGCTCTGACAGCAGCATGCAGGCTACCATTAGCTTGTTAGCTTAAACACTGTTCAACAACACTACTGCTCTGACAGCAGCATGCAGGCTACCATTAGCTTGTTAGCTTAAACACTGTTCAACAACATTACTGCTCTGACAGCAGCATGTAGGCTACCGTTAGCTTGTTAGCTTAAACACTGTTCAACAACACTACTGCTCTGACTCCAGCATGTAGGCTACCGTTAGCTTGTTAGCTTAAACACTGTTCAACAACTCGTCTGCTTTGACAGCAGAATGTAGGCTATACTGTTAGCTTGTTAGCTTAAACACTGTTCAACAACACTACTGCTCTGACAGCAGCATCTAGGCTGCCGTTAACTTGTTAGCGTAAACACTGTTCAAACATGTTTTAGTTAAACTGTATAAACTGGGACATACAACGTGTACAAAGAGGAACATGTCAAATGTAATGACACATCTGTGATATATGGGATGAACTTGAAACCAGAGTCATGCACCATGTCGACTATGTACATGAAGCTCAATTTATACTCAACTGCACAATGGTGTCACTCGCCGAAAGCATGATCTACAAGCCCACAATGATCTTGTAGATCTACTTAAACCCATTTTTAATATAATCTTCATATAATAGGTTCTCAAAATGCTCTTTATATCTTTATACGATGCCACCATTTCTGTCTACTCACTCTGCGTCTCATTGGTGGGCTCGCCCCGGGTTGCTCGCCCCGGGTCAAATCCGGCGACCTCGGAACGATCGCCACCTGGTATTCCTTACCTTAACCTCAGTAAAACTATGTCTAAACCTAACCTTATTCCTAAACGTAACCTCAGTAAAACTATGTCTAAACCTAACCTTATTCCTAACCTTAACCTCAGTAAAACTATGCCTAAACCTAACCTTATTCCTAACCGTAACCTCAGTAAAACTATGCCTAAACCTAACCTTATTCTTAACCTTAACCTCAGTAAAACTATGCCTAAACCTAACCTTATTCCTAACCTTAACCTCAGTAAAACTATGCCTAAACCTAACCTTATTCCTAACCTTAACCTCAGTTAAACTATGCATAACCTAACCTTATTCCTAAACTTGACCTCAGTAAAACTATGCCTAAACCTAACCTTATTCCTAACCTTAACCTCAGTAAAACTATGCCTAAACCTAACCTCATTCCTAATCTTAACCTCAGTAAAACTATGTCTAAACCTAACCTTATTCCTAACCTTAACCTCAGTAAAACTATGCCTCAACCTAACCTCATTCCTAACCTTAACCTCAGTTAAACTATGTCTAAACCTAACCTTATTCCTAACCTTAACCTCAGTAAAACTATGTCTAAACCTAACCTTATTCCTAACCTTAACCTGAGTAAAACTATGCCTAAACCTAACCTTATTCCTAACCTTAACCTCAGTAAGACTATGCCTAAACCTAACCTTATTCCTAACCTTAACCTCAGTAAAACTATGCATAACCTAACCTTATTCCTAAACTTAACCTCAGTAAAACTATGCCTAAACCTAACCTTATTACTAACCTTAACCTCAGTAAAACTATGCCTCAATCTAACCTCATTCCTAACCTTAACCTCAGTTAAACTATGTCTAAACCTAACCTTATTCCTAACCTTAACCTCAGTTAAACTATGCCTAAACCTAACCTTATTCCTAACCTTAACCTCAGTAAAACTATGCCTAAACCTAACCTTATTCCTAACATTAACCTCAGTTAAACTATGCCTAAACCTAACCTCATTCCTAACCTTAACCTCAGTTAAACTTAGCCTAAACCTAACCTTATTCCTAACCTTTACCTCAGTTAAACTATGTCTAAACCTAACCTTATTCCTAACCTCAACCTCAGTAAAACTATGTCTAAACCTAACCTCATTCCTAACCTTAACCTCAGTTAAACTATGTCTAAACCTAACCTTATTCCTAACCTTAACCTCAGTAAAACTATGCCTAAACCTAACCTCATTCCTAACCTTAACCTCAGTTAAACTATGTCTAAACCTAACCTTATTGCTAACCTTAACCTCAGTTAAACTATGCCTAAACCTAACCTTATTCCTAACCTTAACCTCAGTAAAACTATGCCTAAACCTAACCTCATTCCTAATCTTAACCTCAGTTAAACTATGTCTAAACCTAACCTTATTCCTAACCTTAACCTCAGTAAAACTATATCTCAACCTAACCTCATTCCTAACCTTAACCTCAGTTAAACTATGTCTAAACCTAACCTTATTCCTAACCTTAACCTCAGTTAAACTATGCCTAAACCTAACCTTATTCCTAACCTTAACCTCAGTAAAACTATGCCTAAACCTAGCCTTATTCCTAACATTAACCTCAGTTAAACTATGCCTCAACCTAACCTCATTCCTAACCTTAACCTCAGTTAAACATTGCCTAAACCTAACCTTATTCCTAACCTTAACCTCAGTTAAACTATGTCTAAACCTAACCTTATTCCTAACCTTAACCTCAGTAAAACTATGTCTAAACCTAACCTTATTCCTAACCTTAACGTGAGTAAAACTATGCCTAAACCTAACCTTATTCCTAACCTTAACCTCAGTAAAACTATGCCTAAACCTAACCTTATTCCTAAACTTAACCTCAGTAAAACTATGCATAACCTAACCTTATTCCTAAACTTAACCTCAGTAAAACTATGCCTAAACCTAACCCTATTACTAAACGTAACCTCAGTAAAACTATGCATAACCTAGCCTTATTCCTAAACATAACCCCAGTAAAACTATGTCTAAACCTAACCTTATTCCTAAACATAACCTCAGTAAAACTATGCCTAAACCTAACCTTATTTCTACCCTTAACCTCAGTAAAACTATGCATAACCTAACCTTATTCCTAAACGTAACCTCAGTAAAACTATGCCTAAACCTAACCTTATTACTAAACGTAACCTCAGTAAAACTATGCATAACCTAACCTTATTCCTGAACGTATCCTCAGTAAAACTATTCCTAAACCTAACCTTATTCCTAACCTTAACCTCAGTAAAACTATGCCTAAACCTAACCTTGTTCCTACCCTTAACCTCAGTAAAACTATATATGTCTAAACCTAACCTTATTCCTAACCTTAACCTCAGTAAAACTATGTCTAAACCTAACCTTATTGCTAACCTTAACCTCAGTATAACTATGTCTAAACCTAACCTTATTCCTAACCTTAACCTCAGTAAAACTATATATGTCTTGTAGTAACTTCACTGGACAACTCGGTTATAGATTACAGAAGTCCTGACGTCACTCGTTCATCCCCAGGTTCGTAAAGTAATTTCGCTATGGAAAATAACATTGGGTCATCATGGGTCAACTGTTAAGGATAAGGATAAGGATAATTCCTTTTAACAGGTCGTTCATGAAAGTCCTTGCGGTCTTGTTTCCAATGAGAACCTGTGAGCAATTGGGGTTAAGAGTCTTGCTCAGGGACAAATTTCATATCATCGGCACATATGCTGGGATAGCCTGGAATCGAACCTGGGGCAACCAGGGCCAGCTGGTTCCCTAGGCGGGCTCACTAACCACTCAGCTATGGCCGCCCTGTCTCGGCGATATTGTCAGGGAGGAGGTTCTGTATCGTTTATGATAGTCAGTTACTTATATTTGATACAGTCTGTTTCTGGCAAAAAAAATCAGTAATTCGGCGGAAGTAACATTAGCGTTTTCTCACCGTCAGTTGATGCTTCATATCCATAAGAGTAAAACCGCCAGGGTCATTTGTTTATTTTTGGAACACAGTTCTTATTTGACGCGATGATAAATACGTCTATGGGAATTCAGAATGGGGGTGGAAAACCGCGAACCAGGTAGACAAACCTAGGATGTGTAATTTACGTTAGACTTTGGTGCTCTATTTCTCACTTGGTTATTTATTCAGCTTTGCTCAGGTAAACAAACACAGCCTCACAGCTTGCCCTGTGCTGGTAACTGACTGACTTCCTGTGAATCCTCTGTGTTAGCTGATCCTTGCCAAGTAGGACTGCACTGACAGCAGCATGTAGGCTACCATTAGCTTGTTAGCTTAAACACTGTTCAACAACACTACTGCTCTGACAGCAGCATGCAGGCTACCATTAGCTTGTTAGCTTAAACACTGTTCAACAACATTACTGCTCTGACAGCAGCATGTATGCTACCGTTAGCTTGTTAGCTTAAACACTGTTCAACAACACTACTGCTCTGACTCCAGCATGTAGGCTACCGTTAGCTTGTTAGCTTAAACACTGTTCAACAACTCGTCTGCTTTGACAGCAGAATGTAGGCTATACTGTTAGCTTGTTAGCTTAAACACTGTTCAACAACACTACTGCTCTGACAGCAGCATCTAGGCTGCCGTTAACTTGTTAGCGTAAACACTGTTCAAACATGTTTTAGTTAAACTGTATAAACTGGGACATACAACGTGTACAAAGAGGAACATGTCAAATGTAATGAAAAATCTGTGATATATGGGATGAACTTGAAACCAGAGTCATGCACCGTGTCGACTATGTACATAAAGCTCAATTTATACTCAACTGCACAATGGTGTCACTTGCCGAAAGCATGATCTACAAGCCCACAACGATCTTGTAGATCTACTTAAACCCATTTTTAATATAATCTTCATATAATAGGTTCTCAAAATGCTCTTTATATCTTTATACGATGCCACCATTTCTGTCTACTCACTCTGCGTCTCATTGGTGTGCTCGCCCCGGGTCGCTCGCCCCGGGTCAAATCCGGCGACCTCGGAACGATCGCCACCTGGTATTCCTTACCTTAACCTCAGTAAAACTATGTCTAAACCTAACCTTATTCCTAACCTTAACCTCAGTAAAACTATGTCTAAACCTAACCTTATTCCTAACCTTAACCTCAGTAAAACTATGCCTAAACCTAACCTTATTCCTAACCTTAACCTCAGTAAAACTATGCCTAAACCTAACCTTATTCCTAACCTTAACCTCAGTAAAACTATGTCTAAACCTAACCTTATTCCTAACCTTAACCTCAGTGAAACTATGCATAACCTAACCTTATTCCTAAACTTAACCTCAGTAAAACTATGCCTAAACCTAACCTTATTCCTAACCTTAACCTCAGTAAAACTATGCCTAAACCTAACCTCATTCCTAATCTTAACCTCAGTTAAACTATGTCTAAACCTAACCTTATTCCTAACCTTAACCTCAGTAAAACTATGCCTCAACCTAACCTCATTCCTAACCTTAACCTCAGTTAAACTATGTCTAAACCTAACCTTATTCCTAACCTTAACCTCAGTTAAACTATGTCTAAACCTAACCTTATTCCTAACCTTAACCTCAGTAAAACTATGTCTAAACCTAACCTTATTCCTAACCTTAACCTGAGTAAAACTATGTCTAAACCTAACCTTATTCCTAACCTTAACCTGAGTAAAACTATGCCTAAACCTAACCTTATTCCTAACCTTAACCTCAGTAAAACTATGCATAACCTAACCTTATTCCTAAACTTAACCTCAGTAAAACTATGCCTAAACCTAACCTTATTACTAACCTTAACCTCAGTAAAACTATGCCTCAATCTAACCTCATTCCTAACCTTAACCTCAGTTAAACTATGTCTAAACCTAACCTTATTCCTAACCTTAACCTCAGTTAAACTATGCTTAAACCTAACCTTATTGCTAACCTTAACCTCAGTTAAACTATGCCTAAACCTAACCTTATTCCTAACCTTAACCTCAGTAAAACTATGCCTAAACCTAACCTCATTCCTAATCTTAACCTCAGTTAAACTATGTCTAAACCTAACCTTATTCCTAACCTTAACCTCAGTAAAACTATGCCTCAACCTAACCTCATTCCTAACCTTAACCTCAGTTAAACTATGTCTAAACCTAACCTTATTCCTAACCTTAACCTCAGTAAAACTATGCCTAAACCTAACCTTATTACTAAACGTAACCTCAGTAAAACTATGCATAACCTAGCCTTATTCCTAAACATAACCTCAGTAAAACTATGCATAACCTAACCTTATTCCTACCCTTAACCTCAGTAAAACTATGCATAACCTAACCTTATTCCTAAACGTAACCTCAGTAAAACTATGCCTAAACCTAACCTTATTACTAAAAGTAACCTCAGTAAAACTATGCATAACCTAACCTTATTCCTGAACGTATCCTCAGTAAAACTATGCCTAAACCTAACCTTATTCCTAACCTTAACCTCAGTAAAACTATGTCTAAACCTAACCTTGTTCCTACCCTTAACCTCAGTAAAACTATGCCTAAACCTAACCTTGTTCCTACCCTTAACCTCAGTAAAACTATATATGTCTAAACCTAACCTTATTCCTAACCTTAACCTCAGTAAAACTAGGTCTAAACCTAACCTTATTCCTAACCTTAGCCTCAGTAAAACTATGTCTAAACCTAACCTTATTCCTAACCTTAACCTCAGTAAAACTATATCTTGTAGTAACTTCACTGGACAACTCGGTTATAGAGTACAGAAGTCCTGACGTCACTCGTTCATCCCCAGGTTCGTAAAGTAATTTCGCTATGGAAAATAACATTGGGTCATCATGGGTCAACTGTCTCGGCGATATTGTCAGGGAGGAGGTTCTGTATCGTTTATGATAGTCAGTCACTTATATTTTTATTTATTCAGCTTTGCTCAGGTAAACAAACACAGCCTCACAGCTTGCCCTGTGCTGGTAACTGACTGACTTCCTGTGAATCCTGTGTTAGCTGATCCTTGCCAAGTAGGACTGCACTGCCCTCTGGTGGGCAGGCAGGGTAACCAATACATATTCTAGGTTCACAATATTACAGTCTAAACCTAACCTTATTCCTAACCTTAACCTCAGTAAAACTATGCATAACCTAACCTTATTCCTAACCTTAACCTCAGTAAAACTATGCATAACCTAACCTTATTCCAAATCTTAACCTCAGTAAAACTATGCCTAAACCTAACCTTATTCCTAACCTTAACATCAGTAAAACTATGTCTAAACCTAACCTTATTCCTAACCTTAACCTCAGTAAAACCAATGCAAGAACCGCTGGGGACGAGCGGCCCGTGGCGGAAATGGGGGTGAGTGTGTTTTGGGGCGAGTCTTCCGGTTACCCTGTGGACATGTCAGAAATAACCAGTGACATAATAATAATTGCACCTTATATAGCTCAATGGTAGCTGCCTTCACTCCAGTGTTTGTTTGTTTGATTGATTGATTGACTGATTGATTGAATACATAATTAACAGTATGCAAAAAAAGCACAGAAAATAGTTCCATACAAAAGGATGCTAAAATGATTAAACCCAAGAAAGCACTATGGCTTGTTTCCATTGGGGTCCTGTGTATTCAATTCATCTAAACTTTTAATGACAAACAATAATATTCATACTATGCAAAAACGTCATATTATAAACGAGTAGTAATCAAAAAATTAAACATGTAACAGTAAACACACTTTAATAAGTAAGTGTCCCCAGTGGTGGTACACAATATTGCACATCATGCCAAAGGTTCCTACCTATATTCTTATCAATATGTCAGTGGGGGAAATACAGTTGTCAATGTAAAAGTAATAATACTCGGATGATATTTCACGCCAGTATTACATTTTCATGTTTTGTTTTTCTCCTTATTTTATTGTATGTAGCATGAGATCACCTTGTTGTCATGTTGTGCATATCTATACTACAATTCGCAGACTGGCTGAAAGGGGAAAATCAGTCACCGCAGCTGTTTTGCGCAGCTGTTTTGCGCATGCGTATGAGTGCGCGTGCTCTGTCTCCTTTCACTGTGCCATTCACCGGTGTCGTCTTTCACCGGTGTTGCCAGATTGTGCGTGAGCAACAAGCAACCAGCTTCATGAAAAAACACAAAGCTGCGCACTGCGCATGCGTCGACGCACTTTCTCTAACCAATTTACACCCACTTCACGCTTACAAAACCTGGACATGGCAACGTCGCTCATCGTTCTGTGATTGACAGCAAAAGTTGGCCAATCAGGTGGCGAGTCCGCAGCCTGAAAAAAGACGAACGGCAGCCATTGTTGGTTGTGCGAGTCAGGGTGCGAGTGCCTTCACTTCTTATTTTCGCTTATTAAACGCTCTCAAACTTCTTCTATGAGGCACGGAATTCACTTATAACATATCGTTTGGATAAAATGTAGTTGTTTCACTTCATATGTGTGGTCAATTAATCATGACAGAGCCTATTTAAAAAAAACAAATTCAGAGAACCGGCAGGGGCGCACAGTCACACGCATGTATCCGAATAAGTCAACCTATTTTGGGGGTGGCCATCTCAAAAGTCCCGTTGCGTCATGGCTGTCCTCCCCGCCCCACCCCCACCACACACACACACACACACACGCACACACACAGGGAGAGAGGGAGGGTGGGAGAGAGAGAATAGTCAGCCAAACAGCGAGACAGAATTTTCGCTGACGCAGAGAGAGACAGAGAGAGAGAGAGAGAGAGGAAGAGAGGGAGGGAGGGAAAGACAAAATAAGCGAGCACTCGCTTATTTTTGCGCGGACGTAATTTGTTTGTCATTGTGGTGAATGTTTGCTGCTGATGTTTGTTGTGTGAAGCTTAATGTCAGAGTGTTTTTTTTTTTTTTATCCCATGATTTTGTACCCCCAAACGACATTTTCTTTGGTGGGGTTAGGGGGGGGGTACTAGAATTCTGCCCGCGTAGCGGGCAGAACTTCTAGTTGTATAATAAGAGGATTCACATACTTTGCCTCAAAATGATTTATCAATACATCCCATTCAGTAACAGTGGCATACCACCATAGAGGCAGGGCAGGTAGCCGCCTGCCCAACTAAAATCTAGCCTCCCCTAGAAAATAAAGTATAATAGACTGAAAAACAGGCAGTGAAAAAAATCCAAAGAGAATAGTGGCCGTCGGACCTCCTCGTCCATTCACGCGGGCAGGCAGCCAATCACTACCGTATCCATTCAGCAGAGCGACGTTGCCTATAGTGATGCAAATGTAGCCTTTCTCTTCATGGGGTGCCAGGAGTGCCAGGTGTGGGGGTCTGGGCCATCACCTGTACTCACCTGGCATAAAAGGGGCTCTGAGTCTGAGAGCAGCTTGAGCCATTAAACTTAAGACCACCACTGAATAATTGATTGATTGATTATACTTGCATATTGTTTTTATTAACGTTTTTCAGTTTTGTAGTCAGTGTAGTGTTGTTGTTAACTTGTTTCCCCCGAGATTCCCCCCCGACATTTTTCCCCGAGTACCCCCCGTAGAGAAAATAATCTCACCTGCCCAAAATGTAATTTCTGGGAACTGTTCAGTAACACTGTTACAGTTACTGTAATTTAAATGGGTGTGTTACCTGTGTTACTTGATGTGATCCAACTGAACTGGTTCCCCCCCATGGAGTCTATCTGTCATCTAACCCAGTGGTTCTCAACCTTTTCAGGCCTCAACCCCCCAAAATAATCATATTTGAACTGGGGACCCCACAAAATAATCATATTTGAACTGGGGACCCCACAAAATAATCATATTTGAACTGGGGACCCCACAAAATAATCATATTTGAACTGGGGACCCCCCACCCTTACAAGCACTAGGAATTGTAGGCATACAATTTAGTTTGACTCGGTTCCACAGATAAATATTGTGAAAATAGCAGATCTACAAGCTCACAACGCCGTGCACTGCGATAACACACACAGGGATAACAACCTCACTCGACAACAAAGTATCACATGACCAAACTCCCCTGAGGTCACATGACTTACTGTCAACTGTGGATGTGATGTGATTCTAATTACAACACGTCACTTCTAACAACTTATTAAAAATGGCAGATCCACAAACTCACAACGCATCATATTGTGACTCGTTGTGAGCTTGTAGATCTGCTATTTTTGAAGAATGTTGACTGTCTTCTCTAATGGGGGCCACTGGCACAATTTTTATTTATTTATTTTCAGATGGGGGTCCACCACCAAATACATATTAATTATAATAATTTAAATCAGTTTATGGTTCTTGATATGAAGATATTTCAGAGCCACTGATCTATCTAACTCACATGGACTTCTGTTCTGCTCTGCTCTTCTAAATATGTTGTGACCAGTGTTGAACTCCACTACCTTTTTACTAACTAGTATTGTAACTAATTACTTTAGCAATTCAACAACATGTGTTACAATGACTGAGATTAAAATAGGTTTCAGAGGATTATAACGTTTATTATCATCCAGTGATCTACTGTCACTCTAACCTCAGCACAGCAAGAGACATGACCCCCCCACACACACACACACACACACACACACACACACACACACACACACACACACACACACACAGAGACACAGACACAGACACAGACACACACACACACACACACACACACACACACACACACACACACACACACACACACACACACACAAGTTCAAGCTTGATCTTTCTATCACCGTCTATATTCCAGGCAGAACTAAACAGAGTGATTTGAAGACATGCTTCATAATATATCAACAGTACAGTGGGTCGTGTTTATAATACTTTCCCCTCTAGTCTACAGCAAATCTCTTTGCCAAAAATAGTAGATCTACAAGCTCACAATGCGTCACAACGCCACACGTTCCCCCCATAATAGGGTGTGTGGGGTTGAAGTGGTTAACATTCTTAACACCAGACTAGAGAGATTATTGCTACAGTGTATTGTTTAAAATCTCTCTCACACACACACACACACACACACACACACACACACACACACACACACACACACACACACACACACACACACACACACACACACACACACACACACACACACAGTAGGGGTGGTGTACTGTTACAACTGGTTTCCAAGTTAAATGTAAATACAAAGTAACTAGTTCTAGTTATAGTTACTGCTCTATGTATGTAATATATATTTATTTTTGAGAGCTATAACTTTAACTAGTTACTTTTTAAAAGTAACTTGCCCAACACTGTCAAGGAGAGAGAGAGAGAGAGAGAGGAACACAAAGCTGTGGTCACATGGTTTACAGTAAACTGCTGTGGAGCCTGTCTGTCTCCAGACCATAGGCCCCGCCCACTCCTCTGAGTGAACTGCGTCAGGCTAGTGGAGACTCTGAGTGACTCACACTGTGTTAATGTCAGAGTCATAACTTATTCCTTATCTAACTCACATTATTTTTACAAGGCTCTCTGTGTTCTGAGAGAGAGAGGGGGGGGAGGGGAGGGGTGGGGGCAGCCAGAGGGAGAGAAAGTCAAAATGAGAGCGAGGGGCGAGGGAGGGGTAATTCTTTGAGACACACATCCAGGTTTTTGACCAATAAGCATCTTTGTTTACACCTTCAAAAGGGTCAAAGGAATCAGGTGACATTGATCCCTTTCCCCTAATCACTCATACTATGTCATGACGTATGTTTAGGCAGAAGAATCATTAAGAAGCAATACTTCATTGTTTGTATATTCAACTCTTATGACCGAGTCATTGTATAAACACCATCAACTATACACCAGACTAGAGACATTAGTTCTAGTAAAGTGATTAAAACACTTACCCTATATTAATCTTTAGGCTTTAATTGAACGTGGCAAATGCTGTGTTGTTAAAATGGTGGACTGTGAATAAACACATAAAGTTCTATCATACAGTAAGGAGTGTCTACAGAGCTGAGGAGGAGTCACTGAGTATTTAACCCTGTGAGGAAAGAAAGCCTGGTGAAGCGAGGTTATGTGAGGACAGAGAGAGAGAGGAAACGTGTTGTTACAGTGTATTCATGTACTTTACATTGATGTTTCATGAACATATGTGTATCAGTGTGATGGAGTTAAAAATATATGTTTTGTGGACCAGATTGATATGATCTAGAACTATCGATCTAACCAGTCAAATTAATATAGTGATGTCTTTTTGGGCCTGTACTTCAGTCTTTTAAACATACTTTCTGTAACTCTACTATACTTTCCCTACCAAGGCCATGTAGCTGGCTCCATAGCTATCTGGTGCCGGCTCCATATGTTTCCAATCAGTAAAAACATGTCTTGGTCAACGCTTTGTGATCTAATGTCCTAATGACCTGTATCTCTGTACATGACCTATATCTCTGTATGACCTGACATCGTCACTAATTTACTCTGTCAGCTGTCACCCTGTCACAGATAAACCTGCCAAATGTCCTATGATATCGAAGGAATAACTTGTTTATGGAACCATAAGATGTACACAAGGATACTATAAGATGAACAACAACTTATTATGATGACACCCTGATGCCTGACAGCTCATCAGATATGATCTGACGTCTGAGGGTCTTAACCAATCGTTAGGATCCACCTTATATCTGATGTCCGGACTCCAACTTGTGTATAAATACTATTGCCTGTCTTTGTAATAGCAGAGAGATATTTTTGCTGTACGGTGCCTCATGGATTGATTCTCTCTCTTAATACAATGTCAACCTTTTAATTTGAGAACCGGCCTGTGTCTGTCTTTGATTTCGTCTCATCCTTTTTACACTGGGTTTTCAGCGGTTTAACTACAAATAGTTTTAATTAACATAGAGCAGGATTTACGACCCTTTATCAACTCTATAACAGTGTGTTTTACATTGTGTTGTAGTTGTCTCTAGTCTTCCTCCCTATCTCTCTCGCTTGCTCCTGCCTCTCGCTCTCACACACACACGCAGCACACATGTGGACTCTCACACTGACAAACACAGGATACAGACAAACATAGCAGGAACAGACAGAGGAGGGGTGGTGTTATGTAACAACCGGTTTCCAAGTTAAATGCATTGTGTTCACCTCACTATACAGTTTTATCTTCACAACATGTTGTTACCTGACCTGCTGCTACAAGGTCTGTCTGTCTGTCTGTCTGTCTGTCTGTCTGTCCTAACAGAGACGAACAGTGTTTATGTTTGACAGGAAGTGTATTTACAATATATTCTTTTGTCTTTCTCGTCATGCCAAATAAGCCCCCGCCCCCTTCTGCAGTGGTCCTCTAGTTCCGGAAACCCCCAGGGGTCCTTGAGGAGGTCCCATCAGTAAAATTTTCTTGGCCGCTAAAATGTAAAACATCTGAGAGCAGGGAGCTGGTAGTTCGGCTAATATCTATCTGTGGAACCTAGTCAAACTAAATTGAATGTCTCAATATTCCAAATGCTTGTCAGTTCGAATATGATTATTTTGGGGTGTCCCCAATTCAAATATGATTATTTTGGGGGGGGTCACAGCCTGACATGGTTAAGAACCACTGCAATTGAGCAGATGTTTGTAGATCACCTACTGTATTTAACAGGACCTAACACTTTATCTACCGTCGTTTGACGTCGTTGCTGCTAATTTCATTTAAGCTAGTGTTCTATGGTCTTTTATGTGTTAGCTTAAACACTGTTCAACAACACTACTGTGCTGAGAACACCATGCAGGCTACCGTTAGCTATTAGTTAAAACACTGTTTAATAACACTACTGCTCTGCAAGCAGCATGTAGGCTACCGTTAGCTTGTTAGCTTAAACACTGTTCAACAACGCTACTGCTCTAACAGCAGCATGTAGGCTACCGTTAGCTTGTTAGCTTAAACACTTTTCAACAACCCTACTGCTCTAACAGCAGCATGTAGGCTACCGTTAGCTTGTTAGCTTAAAAACTATTCAACAACCCTACTGCTCTGACCATAGATATAGAAACCTAGATACCTCATTGGTCTCTGCAGTTCGTTGGAGCAACTGGTATCGCGGTCGCCATTTTAGAGTAGGCAAGTTACCATTCAAAGTGACTACTGGCCAATCACAGCGCGTAGACTACTGGCCAATCACGACGCGTCTAACTGACTTTTGCTGCGCGGCTGCCTATTACGAAAAGACCCGCCCCCACCTGCCTCTGATTGGCCTAACGCCCCCTTGTGTGACACACGCGGAAGCTTGACTACTTTAAAATGGCGCCCGAGATACCAATGCCTCGGAGCCGAAGGAGGCGTCTACCTTTATATGTCTATGGCTCTGACAGCAGCATGTAGGCTACCGTTAGCTTGTTAGCTTAAACACTGTTCAACAACACTACTGCTCTGACAGCAGCAGGGAGGCTACCGTTAGCTTGTTAGCTTAAACACTGTTCAACAACACTACTGCTCTGACAGCAGCATAGAGGCTACCGTTAGCTTGTTAGCTTAAACACACAACACTACTGCTCTGACAGCAGCATGCAGGCTACCATTAGCTTGTTAGCTTAAACACTGTTAAACAACACTACTGCTCTGACAGCAGCATGGAGGCTACCGTTAGCTTGTTAGCTTAAACCCTGTTCAACAACACTACTGAATTGACAGCAGCATGCAGGCTACCATTAGCTTGTTAGCTTAAACACTGTTCAACAACACTACTGCTCTGAAAGCAGCAAAGAGGCTACCGTTAGCTTGTTAGCTTAAACACTGTCAACAACACTACTGCTCTGACAGCAGCATGTAGGCTACAGTTAGCTTGTTAGCTTAAACACTGTTCAACAACACTACTGCTCTGACAGCAGCATGTAGGCTACCGTTAGCTTGTTAGCTTAAACACTGTTCAACAACACTACTGCTCTGACAGCAGCATGGAGGCTACCGTTAGCTTGTTAGCTTAAACACTGTTCAACAACACTACTGCTCTGACAGCAGCATCTAGGCTGCCGTTAACTTGTTAGCGTAAACACTGTTCAAACATGTTTTAGTTAAACTGTATAAACTGGGACATACAACGTGTACAAAGAGGAACATGTCAAATGTAATGAAACATCTGTGATACATGGGATGAACTTGAAACCAGAGTCATGCACCGTGTCGACTATGTACATAAAGCTCAATTTATACTCAACTGCACAATGGTGTCACTCGCCGAAAGCATGATCTACAAGCCCACAATGATCTTGTAGATCTACTTAAACCCATTTTTAATATAATCTTCATATAATAGGTTCTCAAAATAATCTTTATACGATGCCACCATTTCTGTCTACTCACTCTGCGTCTCATTGGTGGGCTCGCCCCGGGTCGCTCGCCCCGGGTCAAATCCGGCGACCTCGGAACGATCGCCACCTGGTGTTCCTTACCTTAACCTCAGTAAAACTATGTCTAAACCTAACCTTATTCCTAACCTTAACCTCAGTAAAACTATGCCTAAACCTAACCTTATTCCTAACCTTAACCTCAGTAAAACTATGTCTAAACCTAACCTTATTCCTAACCTTAACCTCAGTAAAACTATGCCTAAACCTAACCTTATTCCTAACCTTAACCTCAGTAAAACTATGTCTAAACCTAACCTTATTCCTAACCTTAACCTCAGTAAAACTATGCCTAAACCTAACCTTATTCCTAACCTTAACCTCAGTAATACTATGTCTAAACCTAACCTTATTCCTAACCTTAACCTCAGTTAAACTATGCCTAAACCTAACCTTATTCCTAACCTTAACCTCAGTAAAACTATGCCTAAACCTAACCTTATTCCTAACCTTAACCTCAGTAATACTATGTCTAAACCTAACCTTATTCCTAACCTTAACCTCAGTTAAACTATGCCTAAACCTAACCTCATTCCTAACCTTAACCTCAGTTAAACTATGTCTAAACCTAACCTTATTCCTAACCTTAACCTCAGTTAAACTATGCCTAAACCTAACCTTATTCCTAACCTTAACCTCAGTAAAACTATGCCTAAACCTAACCTCATTCCTAACCTTAACCTCAGTTAAACTATGTCTAAAGCTAACCTTATTCCTAACCTTAACCTCAGTAAAACTATGCCTCAACCTAACCTCATTCCTAACCTTAACCTCAGTTAAACTATGTCTAAACCTAACCTTATTCCTAACCTTAACCTCAGTTAAACTATGCCTAAACCTAACCTTATTCCTAACCTTAAAGGTTTAATGACATTCACTTTTACACCACATTCAAAGTCTTTGTCCTGATCCTTCAAAAGTGTACAAAAAGTTTTAAGTGAAAATTCCATTCCAGTGATCCATGGCAGGTGTTTTTCTCTCACATTTCTAAAGCCTTTTCAACTGCAATGAAAAAATAAATCTTTGCCTGCGGGTGTCGCTGGTGAGGGATTTTGCCTGTCAATCATCGCCTCTGCTCCGCCCCCCCCAAAGGAAAGGATAGGGGAGGGGAGGGGCGAGGAGGAGAGTGGGCGGGATTAATCGACTGTGACCTCACTGTCGAAGGGCCAAGCTCAGATTACTTTTCAGCCTAATTATTCAGAAAACCCCAGACCACAGAAAATCCACTGAATGTTCTAAGTTCATGTTTTTTGGGTGTAATTGAGGTCATAAAACCCCAAATAAAACATTGAAAATAAAAAAAGTGAAAATGAATGTCATGATACCTTTAACCTCAGTAAAACTATGCCTAAACCATTCCTAACATTAACCTCAGTAAAACTATGTCGAAACCTAACCTTATTCCTAACATTAACCTCAGTTAAACTATGTCTAAACCTAACCTCATTCCTAACCTTAACCTCAGTTAAACTATGCCTAAACCTAACCTTATACCTAACCTTAACCTCAGTTAAACTATGTCTAAACCTAACCTTATTCCTAACCTTAACCTCAGTTAAACTATGTCTAAACCTAACCTTATTCCTAACCTTAACCTCAGTTAAACTATGCCTAAACCTAACCTTATTCCTAACCTTAACCTCAGTAAACTATGTCTAAACCTAACCTCATTCCTAACCTTAACCTCAGTTAAACTATGCCTAAACCTAACCTTATTCCTAACCTTAACCTCAGTTAAACTATGTCTAAACCTAACCTTATTCCTAACCTTAACCTCAGTTAAACTATGCCTAAACCTAACCTTATTCCTAACCTTAACCTCAGTTAAACTATGCCTAAACCTAACCTTATTCCTAACCTTAACCTCAGTAAAACTATGTCTAAACCTAACCCCAAAACACACTCACCCCCATTTTTGGTTAACCAAAAATGGGGGTGAGTGTGTTTTGGGGTCTCCCGGTTACCCTGTGGACATGTCAGAAATAACCAGTGACATAATAATAATTTTACCTTATATAGCTCAATGGTAGCTGCCTTCACTCCAGTGTTGATTGATTGATTGATTGATTGAATATGTAATTAACAGTATGCAAAAAAAGCACAGAAAGTACAGTTCTATACAAAAGGATGCTAAAAGGATTAAACCCAAGAAAGCTGTATGGCTTGTTTCCATTGGGGTCCTGTGTATTCAATTCATCGAAACATTTAATGACAAACAATAATACAATACACATGTGACAAGCACCTGGAATTGTAGGCATTCAATTTTGTTTGACTGGGTTCTAAAGATAAATATTGCAAAAATAGCATATCTACAAGCTCACAACGCCTGGCACTGCAAGGCGTTGTGAGCTTGTAGATCTGCTATGTTCACAACGTTTGCCAATGTTTGCCTCTTTCTTACAGAATATACAAATACAGCCAATTTGGTATTAAAAAGTCTTTAAATTGTAACTTTATAAATGTGCAGATACCCTGTTTACACTTATACTGTATGTTGGTTTGTTTACTGATGAGTGATACAACAATGTTGCACATTAAGATAATCATCTGGGGACCCCCCACAATATACAATGTACTCTCACAGTAACATGAGCCAAAGCAGCATGTCACACATTAGAATGGCAGAGAGGAGTGATGATTGGTTAACGTAGGGTACAAATTCAGGGTAAGCCAATCAGGGACAGAGTTGGGCGGGTCTTGCCTCCCGGGGAAAATACACACACATGCTGTCTACCACAGGCACATTCACCACGTATGATGACTTCTCCCCTCTTTTCTTCAGGGAAGAAAAAACAACTTGCGCACACACACACACACACACACACACACACACACACACACACACACACACACACACACACACACACACACACACACACACACACACACACACACACACACACACACACGCACACACACACACACACACACACACACACACACACACACACACACACACACACACGTTTTACTTTTATAATTTAGTAACTAGTAAAGTAACTAGTTACTTTTTTAAAGTAACTTGTCCAACACTGTCAAAGAGAGAGAGGAACACAAAGCAGCAAACAACCAACTTCCTCTGTGGTCACATGGTTTACAATAAACTGCTGTGGAGACTCTGAGTGACTCACTCTGTCAGAGTCTGAGAGAGAGAGAGAGAGAGAGAGAGAGAGAGAGAGAGAGAGAGAGAGAGAGAGAGAGAGAGAGAGAGAGAGAGAGAGAGAGGTGGGGGGGGGGGGACTGCCAGAGGGAGAGAAAGTCAGAATGAGAGCGATGGGCGAGGGAGGGGTAATTCTTTGAGACGCACATCTGGGTTTTTGACCAATAAGCACCTTTGTTTATACCTTCTAAGGGTCAAACAAGAGAATCACATGACGTTGATCCCCTTCCTCCATTCGCTCATACTATGTCATGACATACAGTATGTTTAGGCAGAAGAATCATTAAGAAGCAATGCTTCGGCCCGGACGGCTGGCACAGCTGGCACCAATTTAGCCTGACAACGCATCGCGGGTTCGAGTCCCGTTCCCGACGATCTTTGCTGCATGTCTCTCTCTCCCTGTTTCCTGTCTGTCTGTCTGTCTGTCTGTCTGTCTGTCTGTCTGTCTGTCTGTCTGTCTCAACTAAAAACTATAAATAAAGGCCACAAAGACCTCAAAAATACTTCATTGTTTGTATATTTAACATTTATATCCGAGTCATTGTATAAACACCATCAACTATATAATACCAGACTAGAGACATTAGTTCTAGTAAAGTGATTAAAACACTTACCCTATATTAATCTTTAGGCTTTAATCCAACGTGGCAAAATGGAGTCCATGCTGTTCTCCGTGTTGTCTGTTAAAATGGTGGACTGTGTATAAACACATACAGTTCTATCATACAGTAAGGAGTGTCTACAGAGCTGAGGAGGAGTCACTGAGTATTTAACCCTGTGAGGACAGAAAGCCTGGTGAAGCGAGGTTATGTGAGGACAGAGAGAGAGAGAGAGGAAACATGTTGTTACAGTGTATTCATGTACTTTACATTGATGTTTCATGAACATATCTGTATCAGTGTGTTTTACATTGTGTTGTAGTTGTGTCTAGTCTCCCCCCTCTTTATCTCTCACTTGCACACACATGCATGCAGCACACATGTGGACTCTGGCACTCGCGCACACACACACACACACACACACACACACACACACACACACACACACACACACACACACACACACACACACACACACACACACACACACACACACACACACACACACACACACACACACACACACACACACACACACACACACACACAGCAGGAACAGACATGGAGGGGTGGTGTTATGTAACAACCGGTTTCCAAGTTAAATGATGTCATGCAGCATTGTGTTGAAACATTGTTCATGTTTAATGTTTATATACTCTCTCTATACTGAGAAGTCTGTCTGTCTGTCTGTCTAACTGTCTGTCTGTCTGTCTGTCTGTCTGTCTGTCTGTCTGTCTTATAGAAACAAATGACACTGTCTGTCTGTCTGTCTGTCTGTCTGTCTGTCTGTCTGTCTGTCTGTCTTATAGAAACAAATGACACTGTCTGTCTGTCTGTCTGTCTGTCTGTCTTATAGAAACAAATGACACTATCTGTCTGTCTGTCTGTCTGTCTGTCTGTCTTATAGAAACAAATGACACTGTCTATCTGTCTGTCTGTCTTATAGAAACAAATGACACTATATGTCTGTCTGTCTGTCTGTCTGTCTGTCTGTCTGTCTGTCTGTCTTATAGAAACAAATGACACTGTCTGTCTGTCTGTCTGTCTGTCTGTCTGTCTGTCTGTCTGTCTGTCTGTCTGTCTGTCTGTCCTATGAAACAAACAACACTATATGTCTGTCTCATAGGACCACAATGGAAACAAGTCCCCAGGTCTTTCTTTGTTATCCTTCAGCCTAAATGTCTGACTATACCTCTGTGCTGTTTACATGTTTGACTAAGTATTCAATCAATCAATCAATCAATCAATCAATCATAAAAAACGATACCAAAAACTACAAAAATGTCTCCCTGCTCAGCACTCAGCATCAAGGGTTGGATTGGGGGGAAAGTAAGTACATCAAGCTGCCTCATGCTACTGAAACAGGAGATAGGTTCCTGTCCTATGGGCCTCATGCTACTGAAACAGGAGATAGGTTCCTGTCCTATTGGCCTCATGCTACTGAAACAGGAGATAGGTTCCTGTCCTATGGGCCTCATGCTACTGAAACAGGAGATAGGTTCCTGTCCTATGGGCGTCATGGCTTGTCAAGGCTTACTTATTATGATTACCTTTAACTTTTAATTTGTTTCTGATGATAAACTTGTGGTATTGGTTCCTGAAGGTGTAGTAGCCGTTGTGTTCCTGGGTGAGTTTATCCATCAGCCACTGGTTGTTCACCAGCCTTCCCCAGGCCCCTCCCTCACTGGCTGGAGGAGGGCTGCCGGCATGACTCCACAGGACCTGAGACCTCTCTGGGCTTTCCAGAGAAGAGAATTCCAAGCTATGTGCTGCTATGTATGTGTAAGCTATGTGTGTAGAAAGGAAGAATGAGGAGGTAGTCGGAGCCATAATCCTTTATAGTTTCACTTGCACGCACGCACCAGAGACAGAGTTCTTTTGGATCCACACCCTAGAAAGTTTACAACCTTTAAGGTCTTAATGAAGATGTTGACATGTGACTGTTGTACTCACCTAAAACCTTCAGAAGCAGGACGGTGGTGAGTGAGGTGGAATCGTCCCCAGCAGAGAAAGCTCCCGTATCTTTGTCCGTCGTCTCCATCACAGAAAAAGTATAAGGGGAAAGCTCATAGTGTGGGTCCAACGACTGCAAATGTGTGGACAACATTTATTTAGCATTTATTCAAAGATGAGAGGCCATTAGTAATCACTTCTGAAGACATACCTCTATGTCAGGTGTTTTTCCTCATTGTTTTTGCTGATGGTTGTCCTATTTTTATTTATACAAATAAGTGCTAAAAGAGTGACTTTGAGAGCTTTTATACCGTACAATGTGAGTCAATGAGGAGCATATTTTGAATGATTAATTTCTAATCAATTATTATTTTAGATTTATTGTCCACCTTTGGAGTTACATCATGGCAAGGTAACTACACAACCCAAACCTCTACCAAAGTGGTCTTGCCCTTTAACAAAGGAATATTATGTTATTGGATTCACTGGGTTCTGCGCATCCCATGAACGCCTGCACATCACCAGCATCCTAAAGATCCTTAATAAGAAATAAAAAAATGAGTTAGGTAAGGTTGATCCTTAAACTTCACCCCAGAACACATCTTCTCCCTGTTCCTTTTATTACCATCAAGTGGCTCAGAGTGGAGGAGAGAGTATCACATTAAGTACAATTTTTAGGTACTTTTACTTTACTGCAGTATTTCCAATTGTCTATACTTTTACTTTTACTCCACTACAATTATTTGAAAAGTTTAGTTACTAGTTACTTTGCAGATATACATTATTATATTATAAAACATAAATTAACCACTTCAGCCCTATTTCATACATAGGCTATTTGAAAATAGACGATCTACAAGCCCACAACACTGTTGTGAGCTTGCAAATCTGCTATTTTCAAACATTTTTGTACTTTTACTTTTGGTACTTTAAGTACATTTTGATACCAATACTTTTGTACTTTTACTCAAGCAAATTTTGAATTCCGGACTTGCACTTGTAACAGAGTACTTCTACATTGCAGTATTGATACCTTTACTTAAGTAAAAACATTTGAGTAGTTTTTCCACCACTGCCTGCAAGCCTTAAGCCTCATTATTGTAGCTCTATGGTTCACTTCAAAGCAGCTGGACGTCATTATAACCATTTATTATTTGAGTTGGAACACGTTCCTTTTACAGTGGCCATGTTGTTCTTTGATATTTTACTTGTTTAGTCCATTAAAAATGTATGAATGTATTTATGGTTGATTATATCTTTCTCTATGACTCTGCTAACACACAGAGACCACAATGGAAATGAGGTAAAGCTTAAGCTTTGTCTTTTTTTTAAATCCTTTTCACACCCGTCCTTGGTTCTGGTGACTGATAGCCTCGATCTCTAGGCTTTTATTGTTTAGTTTTGCTAAAAAATAAAAGCCTGGACCAGCACGTCGGTGTACCCGGTCCTTGACCCGGTATAGGGAGTGTTTCATTTCCCCAACCAACCAGAGTGCAGTGGGCGTCGCTCGTAATGTTGTGTTGACGGGGGCGGGGGCTGACGGACAGATCGGTGAACCAATGGGACCAGGCGCATTCTCTCCGCGCTGATATTAAACCCGCCCCTCTATACAGGAAAGCAGGAAGGCTAGTGAGGTGACTGATAATGTCCTCTAATGTGTGAGGGGGCCGTGTTTTTACAATGACCTTTTTCATTTCATTTTTATCATTTCTTTGGAAAATGAAAATGAATCTACCCTTCCTCTTCGCCTTGCCTACTTGTTGTTAACTAGTTGTACGAGCTCTTGTTTTATTGGATCTTGTTTATTCGATGCACTTATTTGTTTTAGCTCTTGCTCATTTGAGTTTCCCATTTGTCTCATCTGTTTATGAAAGTCTGATATATTGCACTTTTACCTCAGCGCTAGGTACAGTATATGCTCTTAGTTGCTTGTTTTAGAAGAGAATGCACTTCAGACTTCTGGTGATTAGTAGTTTCTTTCCCTACCTATGTTGAATGCACTTATTGTCAAGTCGCTTTGGATAAAAGCGTCTGCTAAATGACCGTAACGTAATGTAATGAATATAACATGGTTAAAATAAAGTTTGAAGTTACAATGGGTTTGTATAGGAAGGGGGCGTGTCTGATAAAATGGTTATTGATATGGATAATTGTATGGAAAATATTCAAAATAAAGTTTGGATCCCAGGCTAGAATTCATCAGTAGGTCCTAAAGAAGCCTCATGCAAAATGTGGCGCTTTTATCAGCTTCATATCATATATGAAGCTGATAAATATATAAAAAAATAGGGTTAAAGGGGAATACCACTCATTTTCAACATTGAACTATGTCTTTAATACACCTTAGAACTGTCAATAAGAAAAAAGGTGTATTAAAGACATAGTTCAATGTTGAAAATGAGTGGTATTCCCCTTTAAGGTACTGGACTATAGTGTCAGACCCTCACAACAACTCCAGAGTTCTACCAAGTGGACAAAACAACCAAATGGTTTTATTGCCATTTCTGTGCATGAACTTTGACACTGCAGGTTTCTATGAGCCGTTGATGATGTCATGGCGATGATGTCATCAATGTGCTCTGATCACACCGTCATAGTGCTGGTTTGTCCTTTCATCCACCCACGGTTTCTATAGCAACACATAATAACCATGCTGACACAGCCTCAGAATATGACTCTTAACAGTACCGCATACGATCGCTGTTGCCGGGTAGAAAACTTGTATCTCCATGTATTTCGGTGTATGTTTTTGTCATATAAATCAATGCCCTAATTCAGTGGTTGTCAAATGTTTTTAATTTCAAAGACCCTTAACTCTTGAGAGTAAAAATGGTTTGGTACACTCTCAAGAGATAAGGTAACTAAGGGTCTATTTGGTTCCATTTGGTTCCAGTTGTACATTGTCAGAGTTAAAGACCTATAAGGACCCTCCCTGGACCCCACTTTCAGAACCAACTGCCCTATTTTATACTTCGTCGCTTGACAGTGTTGTACCAAAAGTAGCAAAAATATGTGCATGTTCAAATAATGTACACTATACTTAAGACCATTTTAAAATGTCCTAATCTTTTTAATACATTTTGGAAAATATAGCCAATTTAAAATGGAGGTGCCCACTCTCCCTTGGTGGTGCCTACTCTCCCTTGGTGGTGCCCACTCTTCCTGTATCCATATTATACTGTACTCATAGAAAACCCCCAAAAGAAGCAGAAGGGGAACATGGATGGATCAAAGATGCAGTGAGAAGCATTCAGGAGGACAAACACCATTGCTGTATTATTGCACACATCTAGTTTACCAGCGTCATTGTATGCATCATGTGAGACACCCGATAAGCTAATCAATATCTCTTGATAAGAAAACCACAACATTGCATTGATCCTCTTTTTAAAGCCATATATATATATATACAAAATAATGATGAATGATGAGCATCAATGACAGAATTCCACAAGCACACAAGATATCAAAATAAACTTTTAAACTTTTTTTGTTGTGATTATGCTTTTATCTCTTGAATTGTTTCGATGAATAAAACTGTGGTGGGACTGTGGTGGGGTCATGTACATGTCGGGGGGGGGGGGGGGGGGGGGGATGGTTTTGTTTCGTGGTTGCCTAGGAACGCTCGCCAACGATGACGTGCCGACAGGCGGTGACAAGGACACGAGTCAGTCGGCGAGTGCATCAAAAAGATTTTAAAGGTCTTTTTAGGTTTTAGTTATGCTTTGGGAGGCAAATGACTGAATTACTGCATGTATGAATGTGTTTAAGCTGCTGAAGTCTCATGGAATGCGTTTCAATGGAATTGCACTGATCACAGTTTAATCTGCAGTTATCACAACAGTCTTTAGGTTGGGACCTCAACTACAGTCAAATATAGTAGAGCTCAACTCTCCTCAATGTGGTGTCATCCACAATAATAATGTGACAATGTGACAATGGGACCCCCTCCCCCCGGAACCATTCCAAACACTCGCTTTTAAGCCTGATATAATACTTCATCGTACAACAGTGTCAGGCGTCTGAAAGTCGCAAATCTACAAGCTCAAAACGTTGTCGCGTTACGCCGACTCGTGAGCTGGTAGGATCGGCTATTTTCGACCCCCGTCATTGGTTTACGGATTACAAACCGTCTCTGTCGGGTGGAAACCTCCAAAACTGTTACTTTTCAGGATTCAAATAAATAAAATAGCAGAAGCAGCAGATCGGAATGTGGTGGTGATCTAAAACGTGGAATGTTTTTGGGGGCAGAGTCTGAAATGGAGGGAGGGGGAAATTAATTGGAATATAAATGATACCGTATGACCACCAATTGAAAGTCTTCTCTGTCAAGCTGCAGATATTATTCGTATATTTATGGACATACATTCCAGATTACCTGAGTATTGGATTCCCAGTGAAATACCTGAAACGAGGCCATATGTGTACGCTGTACGTTTGTTGTCTCACACAGCCAGACAACTATTCCACAATATCCCAATGCTAAAGTACATAAGAGTCTGGAACTACACCTCCTGAATGTTATATAGAGTCTGGAACTACACCTCCTGAATGTTATATAGAGTCTGGAACTACATCTCCTGAATGTTATATAGAGTCTGGAACTACACCTCCTGAATGTTATATAGAGTCTGGAACTACACCTCCTGAATGTTATATAGAGTCTGGAACTACACCTCCTGAATGTTATATAGAGTCTGAACTACACCTCCTGAATGTTATATAGAGTCTGGAACTACACCTCCTGAATGTTATATAGAGTCTGAACTACACCTCCTGAATGTTATATAGAGTCTGAACTACACCTCCTGAAATTCAGGATCCTCTTTACTCCCGGATCATTTTCAGAGCTTCCGTTGCTCCAGACTGTATGATGGAAACATTTAAACATTGTGGGAGGCAACAGTCTGGTTTGTGAGACGATACCGTTTTGTGCAACAAATTGTGGCCAAGTTGATTGTTTTCCATTTTTGTCTGATTTTTACTGTCCGATTGCATTCTTAGTTTGTTGTTGTTTTCCTTTAAAGAGAGGGTTCAGAAATGTGACCTGGATATTGTAAACATAATCCTACAGCAGTTTCCTTCCTGTTAAAACGTTCATAACACAGCAATACACAGTTGATTCATTTTTTCCCCGACTTCATTTTTTTCTTAAACAAGCGTTTTTTCTTTTCTTTTCATAGAGATATATGTGTATATACTTATAGAGAGCTTATTCATACTGTGGCTGCTGGAACAGAACACAAAACACATCATTTAATCTTAAACATACTACCAGTTTTTTTTTAAATGCATGCCCCCCCACACCACCCCACCCCACCCAGACCCCAGCCCCTCCCCTAACCCCTCCCAGTCGACAGTAGCCTGTTCCAACTCCTCCTTTATGACTAAATGAAGGCGGCACTGGAACGCCGCCGATGATTGGAGCCTTTTTATTTAATGTGGAAATAGCCTCGTTCACAGCCTTCACTCACTCTGAGAAAAGCCTGGTGCAGAGAGTGTCTATAGGGGGGGGGGGACTTCCGTCGTATGCATTTCCCCCGGAAACGATATTTTCCGACCAATCACAACACTCGTTTCATTCACGGAGAATGTAAACAGATTTGTAAAGTGTCAACGTCATGTCCTTGGGCGGTAGGCTACTTCCACCAAATCCCGGTACTTCCGTTTTAGACACTCGACCGGCTAGGTCTTGCCCAGCGTGATAACAGGGTGCAAGGCAAAAAAAAAACAACAACGCTTCGATGACAGATCATAATTTTTTGCCTTGCACCCTGTTCCATGTTAAGGTAGCTCTCCACCAAACAGACATACTACAGATTACTACAGAGTGGCAGTCGAATGAAGTCGGCAGGCTGAAAACCCACCTCTTCAGGAAACACTACCCTGACCCTTCCTCTTAGCCTTGCCTACTTGTTGTTAATTAGTTGTACGAGCTCTTGTTTTATTGGATCTTGTTTATTTGATACTCTTATTTGTTGTAGCTCTTGCTCATTTGATTTTCCTATTTGTCTCATCTGTTTATGAAAGTAGGTAGCTGATATATTGCACTTTTACCTTAGCGCTAGGTATACTCTTAGTTGCTTGTTTTAGAGGAGAATGCACTTAGGAAGGTGATTAGTAGTAGTTTTGTTCCCTACCTATGTTGAATGCACTTATTGTAAGTCGCTTTGGATAAAAGCGTCTGCTAAATGACTGTAATGTAATGTAAAGTCGGGAGATCAGTCGGTTGGAAGGTGGGTAAAAACAAGTTGCTGAATGCACCTGAGGGCCGACACCCATGCAAAAAATAGCCTATGGCTTGACTGAGCATACTCGGACGGCTTTCGCGACAGTGTACCCGCCGCCCATTCAACAGCAGATTTTAGGCAACAGACGCTTTCCATCGCTTACTGCCGCCGACGACGTTGGTGCGGCGGAGAACTACCTTTAAAGAAATAGGCTCCCAGCTGCCTCCCAGTGCCTTCTTCATTCAGTTATGTGTGTCTTGCTCCTGAGACGCACCGGACCAGAACCAGCCTGATTTAGGCTGGAGGCCGCGGTGGAACCATCCCTTTAAAATCGTCCTTTATAACATGTGAGAGAGCGAGGGCTTCTGTCCCCGCAAAGAACTGTGTCAAAAAAATATGCAGTGTGCCACACAAACAAAACACGTGGAGATGTCCTAGAGGGTTGTTCCCAAGGAGGCAGAAATCCAATGCAAAAAAAATAAACAAATTAAAGAGGCAGACCACCGCACAATGCAACAGAATAGTAATAATGCCTTCAAACAACTATTTTGACAACTTTTGTTTAAGCAAACACACTCTCAATCTGGGAACCCATTTGGTTTTTTAAAAAAAAGGACAAAAAGAAAGAAGCAGGAAGTCGGTTTGGCTCCTCCCCTTTCTAAGTCCACTTCCTCCCGGGTGCTTCTGTGTTTGTTCCCATGGCTCAGTAACCGGTGCTGGAATTAAAGCTCTCTTCCGGGATTCTCTCTCAGCCTGCTGGTTCCTATTAACACATTGACTGCCTGAGATTAAAACATGTTTTTCATCCCCATGCCAGCATTTTTTTTACCTTAAATTGACGATCTTTGGAGGAAGCCGTGGCGGAAGCCACGTTGTAGACACGGAAGTAAACAAAGCCGGAACAACTGAGCAACATTTTTTTTACCGCGATCGGCCATTTTGTTGCTATTGCCCGTTTAATAAGGCTCCTTTGCACCACAAAAAGAAGAAATCCGAGCGAGTTGTGTTTTTCTACAACTCATAACATAGGAGTGGACAGAAGTGATGTGTTTTGGGATGACCTCACACCCGTCCATTCCTTCTCTCAGAGTCAAGGGGTCATTCCTAAGTTGTGTTAGAGTGCCCTCTTGTGGAAGAAAAAAAAGCAGATGTTGCTGTTTCACCTTCTAACGGTTGCAATATAATATAATCTCAATACAAGTGAATGAGGTTTTGTAAGGACTTTAGACTTGATTTAATTACCTTAGGAAACCTTTTCATAAACGCTATGTTTTCCATGGCTAGTTTAAATGTTGTTAATAAAGGCTGTTTGAAGGCATTAAAAGGATTATTTTTGCATTGTGCAGTGGTCTCCCTCCTCAAGTTAAGAAATATGCAGGACAGAACATTAACCACTCAAACCCTCCAGACTACGCTGTACGTCCCAATAGCGGAAAATAGCCGATCTACAAGCTCACGACACATGGCGTCACCAAAGACAACGGGAAAGAAAGACTCCCACACTTTGGATTCATTTCCATCCTGTGTCACGTGGGTTCAGGAGGCCAGGGGTGCATTCAGAGGAGGTAACACTCTGAGAGCAGAGAGCACCCCGGGGTGCTGCTCAGGCACCCACAGGACAGGACGTCTCTTAACTCATTAACCCATTAAGACCGGGGACGCATCTGTGTCATTTTAGGTAGCAGATCTACAAGCTCATAGCGCGGCACAGCACTATGAGCTATCTACAAGCTCACGAAGTGAGCTTGTAGATCTCTTCTAGATCTTCGTAGATCTCTTGTATAGATCTGAGCTTGTAGATCTCTACGCACGGTGGAGTTTGTAGAGCGGCTACTTTCGCTCCGAATGCTCGCCAAATCTATTTTCGCCGAAAGTTGGCCAATCAGAACAGGACGCTGGGGTTCATGTGGTTAAAGGTGGCTACGTCTTTGTGATTGTTTGTCATTGTTGTTGTTGTTGTTGTTGTTCTCGTTGTTGTTGTGTTGTTGTTATCAGGACATTGTTACTACGTCATGCAGAGACAGACAGAGAGAGAAAGACAGAGAGTGATCAGATCAGATCTTTACGACTATGAGAACTAATTGTACTTCTTTTCACAGGTTGTGGGTTTGATTCCAAAAAGCTACGACTCTTGTTTCCAGATAAAAGGAGAGACAGAGAACCTGATTTGGGACCTTCTGCTCAGGAGGAGGATCTTTATCTACAGAAACCCACAGAATATCAATATCGTCTCTGTCGGGTGGAAACCTCATATGTCCATAACTGTAACTTTTCAGGATTCCAATTCAAAAGTATCAAAAGTAGCAGATCTACAAGCTCGAAACGCATCGCTTCGCACCGCATTTCGAGCTTGTAGATCTGCAACTTTTTTACTTTTTGATACTTTTGTGATACTTTTGTGATACTTTTGTGATACTTTTGTGTGCCGCTGTAGTATGATCAACTAGGCAGGGTGTTAATTTACGAAAAGAATAACGCGAAAAGTATATGGATATAAGAGGTTTCTGTTGGACAGCGATGACTTTCAATATATTTCTGAAATAGCGGGGAAAAAAGGTTTCAGGTTCTGGAGGAAGGTTCTGGCTTAGAACCGCTCATAGTCTAAATGAGCCGAGAGAGAGAGAGGGGGAGAGAGAGAGAGAGAGAGAGAGAGAGGGTGGGGTTGGAGGCGGGCCGTGGGGGGTTGATTGGTGGGCGGTGGGTGTTTTTTTAAAGTAGCGTTATTGGCAGACAGGGCAGAGGCCAGCTCTGCTGGGGGTTTTAGCTGATGGCCAGGCTGTCTGTCTGGACCAGCGGAGTCTCTGGGGGGCTGCCAGGCTCCTCGGGGGGGTCCTCTGTGCTGGTGCTGGCGGAGGCTCCTCGTCGCTCCTCCTCGGAGCCTTCCTCCTCCTCCTCCTCCTCCTCCTCGTCGGGCTCGGAGGGCGGGGCCAGGAGGTGCATGGCGCCGGGCAGCCTGACGGGGCAGAACGCTGAGCCGGTGGGGATGAAGTTCACCTTGTTCTTATCAGGACACGAGAAGAGGACCGACGAAGAGGTGGACTGTCTGAGAGAGAGAGAGAGAGAGAGAGAGAGAGAGAGAGAGAGAGAGAGACAGAGAGACAGAGAGACAGAGAGACAGAGAGAGAGAGAGAGAGAGAGAGAGAGAGAGAGAGAGAGAGAGAGAGAGACAGAGACACAGAGACACAGAGACAGAGAGAGAGAGACAGAGAGAGAGAGCTTGTGAGCTGTTTTGACAGGAGAAGGATGTCCAATGGAATATAAGCACCGTAAGGACTACTAATCATATTTGTGTACCCGTAAATAATGATAATGAACTTTATTTGTACAGCACCTTTCATGACATGAAATGCAGCTCAAAGTGCTTTGCAGAGCAAGAATACAATTACATAAAAAGTACAACTAATTTAACAATAAAGCATAAAAGAAAAGCAAAAAAGGCAGTGACTCAGGCAATACAGTGAGGACAACACAGAGATTTAAAAATCAACTAAAAGCAAGAGTGAAGAAGTAGGTCTTGAGCTGTGCTTTAAAGCTATCCACAGAGGCTGCCTGTCTTATGTGTAATGGGAGTTTATTCCAGTCCATTTAGAGCTTTATAAACAAGTAAAATAATTTAAAAATCAATCCTAAAAACAACCGGGAGCCAGTGTAGTGAAGCTAGAACTGGAGTAATATGTTCTCTCATCTTAGTTTTAGTTAAAACTCTGGCTGCCGCATTTTGAACAAGTTGTAATCTGTCAGTTGTTTTCTTTGACAGGCCAGAGTAGAGTGCATTGCAGTAATCAAGACGAGAGAAAACAAAAGCGTGGATCAACGTCTTTGCTTCGACCAACGACAGATAGGCTCTAATTCGCGTAATATTTCTAAGATGAAAGAAGGCCATCTTAACATGATTAATGTGTGTATTAAAATTCAATTCAGAATCAATAATTAACCCCAAAGTTCTTTACTGTAGTGTTACTTTCTACAGTCTGGTTACCAAGTCTACTTAGAGTAGAACTAAATAGAACTACTGCACATATCAACAGAGAAAGTACCTTTAAATACATCTGAAAGACTGCTGCTACGTGTATTTAGCGTAAGAATGGTTGCTATGCATCTCCAAAGTTTTATACAGAGTGAATGCAAAATCTTGAATTTGTTTCAAAAGCTTCATACCATGTTAGCGTAGCTTACATGTATAATATAGAACCATTTCTAACAGAAAACGCAACATGTTTTGTGGTTTGGTAAGTTAGCTCTAATTGTGATTCTTTACACATTTATTTATGTCCTTTTAATTGCTCATACCTGGTCAGTGTTGTGTGATGTGAACAGAGCTGAGAGCAAACCCATACAGTACCTGGTCTCCTCGAAGGCTTTGATCTTCTCGCAGCCCTCTGGGGGCTCGCGCTTGAACATGTAGGTGTTGTTGGGTTTGGGCGACGAGGCGAACTTGGGCAGAGGTGAGCTGCTTCCACTGTCTGTGTGTCAGAGAGAGAGAGAGGGTTTATGAGAGAGAGAGAGAGAGGGTTTATGAGAGAGAGAGAGAGAGAGTTTATCAGAGAGAGAGAGACAGGGTTTATCAGAGAGAGAGAGAGAGAGAGAGAGAGAGAGAGAGAGAGAGAGAGAGAGAGAGAGAGAGAGAAGAGAGAGAGAGAGAGAGAGAGAGAGAGAGAGAGAGACAGGGTTTATCAGAGAGAGAGAGAGAGAGAGAGAGAGAGAGAGAGAGAGAGAGAGAGAAGAGAGAGACAGGGTTTATCAGAGAGAGAGAGAGAGGGTTTATGAGAGAGAGAGAGAGAGAGAGGAGAGAGAGAGAGAGAGAGAGAGTTTTATCAGAGAGAGAGAGACAGGGTTTATCAGAGAGAGAGAGAGAGAGAGAGAGAGAGAGATCGAGAGAGAGAGAGAGAGAGAGAGAGAGAGAGTTTTACAAGGGTAAAATCAGGCATTACGACAAAATACATTTTAGTCGACTAAATCAACTGCAGATTTAGTCGACTATAATCTTATGATATTTAGTCGACTAAAACTAGACTAAAACTAAAACATTTCAGATGACTAAAATATGACTAAAACTAAATGGAATTTTATTCAAAAGACTATGACTAAAACTACATCAACATTTGCTGTCAAAATCAACACTGGCTGGGTGTGTGTGGGTGCTGGCTGGGTGTGTGTGGGTGCTGGCTGGGTGTGTGTGGGTGCTGGCTGGGTGCATGTGGGTGCTGGCTGGGTGTGTGTGGGTGCTGGCTGGGTGTGTGTGGGTGCTGGCTGGGTGTGTGTGGGTGCTGGCTGGGTGTGTGTGGGTGCTGGCTGGGTGCATGTGGGTGTATCCTATACCTTTGTCCCGGTCGTAGAGCAGGTCCTCTGTGGAGTAGGGGCTGCCGTCATGTGAGCCCTGTGGGCAGGCGGGGGAGGGGCAGGGCGACAGGCTGGAGCAGCTGCTGGAGCGTCCCGGTGCTGAGGGGGTCTGTGTGTCCACGCTCTGTGTGCTGCTGCTACCATGCTGGGGCCGGAAGGGAGCCCGCCGGCCGTCTGGGACCTCCAGGGCCTACGGAGAGGAGAACCACACACACACACACACACACACACACACACACACACACACACACACACACACACACACACACACACACACACACACACACACACACACACACACACACACACACACACACACACACACACACACACACACACACACACACACACACACACACACACACACACAGGGGAGGTCAGTACGTTTAACACACTCCCCACGGAGACATCGTTTGTTTACATCCAGGTTGGAAAAAAAACATCTGTGGATCGTCAAAAAGACTCAAAATAAGGTAAAATGTGTTAACACCTACATAATAAAGCTAGTTTCACGTAGCCGGATTTCCAACCCATACCCTCGCCCTGTTTAAAACCACCCTCAAAACCCACCTCTTCAGACACACATTGCCCATCTAATTCTAATTTTAATGTTTTTGTTTTTAGCCTTTTAACTAGTCATTTTCTTATTAAAATAGTTTTTGTTTGTTTTGTTTTGTAAAGTGACTTGGTGTACAGAGAAAAGCACCATCTAAAATTGGATGTATAATTATTATTATTCCCTTGTAATGTAGTTGTAGTTGTAGTTATCCGCTGCCTTTGCCAGCTATTTCTTTCATATGTTCCCAGTATATGGTTTAGCGTACGGACCCCTGGACCCCCGGACGCACCTTCAGCTCCTCCTTCTCCCCGTTGTCTCTGATGAAGACCTTCTCCAGCTCGTGGTTGATGCCCTCCATGCTGCTGGGAACCCGTGAGATGGAGGGCTTTGGCACCGTGATGTTGGACAGCGGCATCTGGGCCGACTTAGACATGGAGACCTGCTGTAAAGCAGACACAACATGAGTTAGTATTCACCTTAACATAGCAGCATTCATGTTAATGATTATTATTAGAGATGCACGATATTGAAATTTGACCGATATCCATAATGCAAGGTCAAATCGGTCGATACATGACATATACTATATTTATATTGAGTTCATTGCTGATTCTTTTTAATATAATAATGTTTTAAAATTTGCGTCAATATCTGTGAAATATTGGTGGAAAAAAATCTGGTTTTTTTTTACATCGGTTCGATACCGATATTGCATTTTTTATGAAATATCGTCCGATATTGATATGCTACCGATAATGTCGTGCATCACTAATTATTATCATAATCATTTGTATGCTAATCCTTTGTGGTATACTTTCGTAGGGAAGGGCAGCATTTATTGGGTTAAGTGTCTTGCTCAGGGACACTTTGACACAGACACGGGAGGTGAACCAGGGACCTTCTGGTAGGCATACATGTTAGCATAGTAACAATGCTGCCTGAATGCTGCACTTTCCTAGCCCGGTTACAGTCGAATCTGCCATTGCAAAAAAAAAAATTTGTCTGGCTACGCCTGTATTCATGAAATAATGAATGATTCTTGACTGTTTAATGCGACCTTAAGTTAGAAGTTATGACTATGTTGAGGTTATCACACTGAGATTAGCATACTGCTTAATTAACCACTTGAACCCCAGCATCCATATTTTGGGGGGGAACATCAGCCAAAAAAAGCCCACAGTATGACACATTGAGAGCTTGTAGAACTGTACATGGTTGGAAGAAATGTACATGGAGAGCGGAAAAGTAAAGTCGCAACTCACGTACGTTTTTACCAAGACCAGAGGTAAGCCTCCTGTTTCCTTAGCGTGAGGCAGCTTGATGTACAAGTACACCCCCTGGACATGACGCAAGTATGTCACAGGGACTTACCCCAATCCCAACCCTTGATGCTGAGTGCCAAGCAGGGAGGAATTGGGTCCCATTATTAGAGTCTTTGGTAAGAGGGATCGAACCCCGACCTCCCCAGTCTCAGGGCAGACACTCTAACCACAAGGCCACTGAGCTGGTCACAACCAGAGGGGTTAGTCTGATCAAGGGGTTAAAATGATCAAATACAGATGTGTGACTGTTTCCCCCAAAAAAAACATCTCTAGAACTCTGTAGTGGGAGATGATGTCCCACCTGAACGTGGTTCACACTGGAGGAGAAGTTGTTGTTGTTGTTGTTGGTGGTGGTGTTGTTGGGGAGGGTGGGTGTAGGTGAGGGGTCCGTACTGCAGGGGGGACAGACGCTCCTTGTTGTCTTTACTGTGACGTCCTCTCCCTGCTTGCTGCGCTGCAGCTGCTGCCTGAGCCTGGAGATCTGCTGGGAGAGAAGAGAGAGAAACATCATGTTACTATAATGATCCTCATACCAGGAGCCTGGAGATCTGCTGGAGAGAGAGAGAGAAAATCATGTTACTATAATGATCCCTCATACCAGGAGCCTGGAGATCTGCTGGAGAGAGAGAAACATCATGTTACTATAATGATCCTCATACCAGGAGCCTGGAGATCTGCTGGAGAGAGAGAGAAACATCATGTACTATTAACTGATTCATCATACCAGGAGCCTGGAGATCTACTGGAGAGAGAGAGAAACATCATGTTACTATAATGATCCTCATACCAGGAGCCTGGAGATCTGCTGGAGAGAGAGAGAACAAGCGTGTTGCTTAATTACTAAGGACTCAGACTCTGTTTTGGCACAACCAAATATAAATTAGGCCTGTGTGTGTGTGTGTGTGTGTGTGTGTGTGTGTGTGTGTGTGTGTGTGTGTGTGTGTGTGTGTGTGTGTGTGTGTGTGTGTGTGTGTGTGTGTGTGTGTGTGTGTGTGTGTGTGTGTTCAATTCTAGTGTACGCATTACAAATACCCACAAATGGAAATAAAGTGCTTGAATTTGATGGCTTTGCTGTGTCCTGGTCTAACCACTGGGTGTCACTGTTCCCTAAGGAGTTGTATGGTGTACTACTTCCCTGTAGTTCCATGTGGAGGGCAAAGACCTGGAGGAAACAGCCACTAACTCACTGTTCTATTCACCCGTTTCTTGGCTGGTGTGTTTTCCACTTCCTGTCGGATTTCATTGGATATCATTAGTCATCTGACCGGTTTCATTGGATTTCATTGGATCAAAAGACAGGAAGTGGAACACCGTGAAAAGCCTAGGAAACAGGTGGATAGTCCAATAATAATCAATGTGGGGGTCCTTGACATAAACATGTTGAGAAACCACTGAACTAAGACGGCAAGTAACATCATACAGGGTCAATTAGGATTATTATTATTATTATTTTGTAGATACAGATAACGGCTATGGTATTTGAATGGCACTCCTCTATTCTTGTATCACTTCTTGGCCTCTCTGTTGCTTGTTTTTATTTTTCAAAAATAGCAGATCTACAAGCTCGTAGCGCAGCACTCGCCACCACCACTTTGAGAACGAATGGCTTAAGTTGTAATTGTAAATGGGAAAGTGTTTTGGAGTTATGCTGGAAAGAGAACTAATATAAGCACGTGAACACAAACATGTTCAGACATAATCCCTTCCTGTTCATGCAATCTCAGTCTGATTTATAGGCCAATCTATAGCATTTAGCAGAGACTCTGATCCAGAGTGACTTATAATAAGCTAGATATACCATCAAATACTCAGTAAGCTAGGAACCTAATAGCATCTGTCTAAAGTTTTAAACAATATACATTGAAACAATAGGATACCAGGTAAACAATGAACCTAGGATCCGTTTAAATAACACACTAACATCTAAATTGCATTTTAAATACAGTGTGGTCAAGAAAAAACTATTTACTTTAAAAATAAATCACACCCCAGTGTGAAGTGGGCGGTGTGTGGTCATCGTAGTGGTCATTGACCATTACAGTGATGGAAGTTGTGTCTCACTAGCCAATCACAGCATGTGGAATTGGAGCACTATGTCACTGTTGTTATTTAACACATCCACCGCCAAGGGCTAATCTCATAATGTACTCACCAGTGCCAAGGTTTTATTGTTGTTTTTTGTTTTTTTCAGGTCGCCATAGGCCCCGTTAAAATCCTTTAGATTGCCCGATCCACTGTTTGTAAACAACGGGCACATGTCCTGGTGTCTACTCGTCGAGACCGCGTGTCAAACGGAGCCGCCATGTTTGAGTTCTGATCGTTTATGTTAACATGGGAAATGCGAGGATGAAAAACTACATGTCCTGTACAGGTTTTACAGGGCTTTTTGTGTACGACTTAGAATGAAGGCAGACGGAAACAAAAAACGTGATCGCACTTCCGGTCGATTTCGGGTGGTGTTACACTGAAAATGGTCCCCCTGGAAAATTGAAAAAAAAAAAAAATCGAAAAAAAGGAAAAAGCACCACAGCCCGTAGGCTACGGGATCGGCGCTTAACCGTTGGATTTAACGGCCCGTAGAACTACGGGCCCGGCGGTCAATGTGTGGTCATCACGGTGATGGAAGCTCACTTAAAGAAAAGTAATATTGTGGACCAACACCCCTAACTTAAAATGTGTTTTTTTTAAGTGCATAGTCCTATTTATAGGGCTATGCACAATTGTCATGTTTCACTAGCCAAACACAGTCCTGAATAGACTGTGATTGGCCAATCACGGTGCAGGGTTAGGGGGGTACACTGGTGGCCAATCACAGCGCAGGATTGGGGGGTGCAAATATCCAAACCTCACATATAGGGGGCGGTTTCACCGCCCCAAAAAACACATTAATGTGTTTTTTTTTAAGTGCATAGTCCTATTTATAGGGCTATGCACATGTGTCATGTGTTTCACTAGCCAATCACAGTCCTGAATAGAGTCAGCCACTAAAGTCAGCCAATCATATTACAGCTAGTGGTCATCACAGTGATGGAAGCTCACTTAAAGAAAAGTATAGATTTATTTGCATTGAATGTGTAGGGGTTAGGGGTGTACAATGGTGGCCAATCACGGTGCAGGGTTAGGGGGTACAATGGTGGCCAATCACAGTGCAGCGAATGTCGATGTAGATTTGCATTGAATGTGTAGGGGTTAGGGGTGTACAATGGTGGCCAATCACGGTGCAGGGGTTAGGGGGGTACAATGGTGGCCAATCACAGTGCAGCGAATGTCGATGTCCAAACCTCCCATATAAGGGCGGTTACACCACCCAAAAATAACAAAGAAAAGAGAGTGCATGTTGGTCATAATTAGGTCAGTTGCAGCATTAATTGATCAGAAGGTGGCTGACTATCAGCCCTTTACATCTGTAATGGTATTCAGTAGATGTGACACTAGGGCTGTCACCATTATAAATATAAGTTGACGATTAACATATTTAGTCATTTTTATACGAGTCAAAAAAAGCTGAAATAGCAGATCTACAAGCTTACAACGCTTGTAGATTGTTTTAATATATTTGAAAATGTGGGACAATTTTTCAACATGGAAACGATGACGACGATTATGCAAAGATAATTGCGATAATGACAGACAGACAGACAGACAGACAGACAGACAGACAGACAGACAGACAGACAGACAGACAGCTGTCTCTGGTTCACCGTGGAATGAGGGGAAGTGAGACAGGATGAGAGAGAGACGGAGAGACGGACAGATAGAAACTGACAGAAAGGGTGTGTGTGTGTGTGTGTGTGTGTGTGTGTGTGTGTGTGTGTGTGTGTGTGTGTGTGTGTGTGTGTGTGTGTGTGTGTGTGTGTGTGTGTGTGTGTGTGTGCAGGATACCACTCCTCTACTGTGTCCCAGTGGGCCAAGAACATGTCCACACATGTCCCCCACTGTGTGTGTGTGTGTGTGTGTGTGTGTGTGTGTGTGTGTGTGTGTGTGTGTGTGTGTGTGTGTGTGTGTGTGTGTGTGTGTGTGTGTGTGTGTGTGTGTGTGTGTGTGTGTGCATTAATAATTGTTAGTGGAGTGAAAAGTACAATATTTTCCTCTGAGATGTATGAGATGCAGTGAATTAGGAAATATGGACACACTCATGTAAAAGTATACGTCAAAAATTGTACAGTACTTGAGTAAATGTACTTTATAGCTACTTGCTACCACTGGGTGTGAGCTGGTTACTGGACCAGCGGATCCAGAACATGTCCCTTTTTGAGCCCCTTTCAGCCCCTTTTTGACTATGCTAGCTCCTCTTGGTACTCCAACACCTCAGTGTCACTGCAGACTAAGCTTCAAACCTCCCAAAACAAACTGATCCGACTACTTCTCGGACTGGGGCCCATGACCCACCTCTCTCCCACTCACTTTGCCAGCCTAGGCTGGCTCAGGGTGGAAGACAGGGTTAAACAACTAAAAATGGGTCTGGTCTTCAAAATTGTAAATGCAGATTTGCCCGATATGCCCCCTATACCCGCATATCTGTATAAATACCTCGAAAAAGTTAGTGACACCCACAGCCACGAAACTAGAGGGAGCGTAAACAACAATCTGGTACCACCCTCCCATAAAACAAACATGGGCAAATTCTCCTTCTATAGCACAGCCACCAAGGAATGGAATAGTCTAACCCCATCCCTCAAAAAATGCAGTTCCCTGGGCTCATTCAAAACAGCCCTAAAAACCCATCTTTCTGGAGGCCGAAAGAGGAGCTAGTACCAGTTTCCCTGTAGACAGACGACCCCCCCCCCTCCTCTTTTTGTACATATTTTGTATTTCCTCATGCTTTTTTTGTATATCATTTTTATTTTTCCATGCTTCCCCCCCCTTTTTTTTGTACATATATTTTTTAAATGCTTTTTTTGTACATAGTGGTATATTTTCTGTATTATCTGTATTTTCATGTTGATTTTTGAACTGTTTGGTTGCTACTATATATGTCTATGAAATTAACTCAAGGACCCCAACGGAAACAAGTCCGCAAGGACTTTTTTGGCCGGACCTTTTAGACAAAAGCATTATAAATGTAACTGTGTTGTTTTACATTCTTTTGCCTAATAAAAATTTCAATCAATCAATCAATCCATACAAGTCCATACAAGTCCACACATGTCCCCCAGTCACTGTGCTGTGTGACGCACAAAACCTGCACCTTGCACTCCAAGTATGCTCATTATAACCCATTCTATACAGGAACGCATAAAAGTTGCTTGTAAATATTGGTAAACCTACCTGCAAGTAGGTTTAAATATTGTAAACCTACCTGCAAGTAGGTTTAAATATTGTAAACCTACCTGCAAGTAGGTTTAAATATTGTAAACCTACCTGCAAGTAGGTTTAAATATTGTAAACCTACCTGCAAGTTGCTGGTTGTGTTTTTTTATGGTCTTGTGTAGTTGCTTATTTGAGCTTTGGGTTTCAGATATAATCCAAATATTAAAAAAAAAATTCAAGATGTTTTGAAAATAGCAGATCTATGTGTATATATATATATGTTTTTGTGTGTATATATACACTGCTCAAAAAAATAAAGGGAACACTTTGATCCTCCTTTGATCCTTTTGAGCAGTTTTCGTTAACTGTGTACATAATGCTAACGAAAACTGCTCAAAAGAATTAAGGGATCAAAGTGTTTTTTTGAGCAGTTTATATTTTTTCTTCTCTTGGGCTTGTTGTTCTCACAGACAGGGTTGATCGTTTCTCTCTACAAACTCCAGCAACACTGCACCTTGCACCCAGGGGACTCCCCTCTTTATTTGGTGTTTGGCCCAGGTTTTTGGTTGTGACCCAAAAGAGACATTTGATGTTGGGGGGCGGCCATAGCTGAGTGGTTAGTGAGCCCGCCTAGGGAGCCAGAGGCCCTGGTTGCCCCAGGTACGATTCCAGGCCAGGCCAGCATATGTGTTGATGAAATTAAATTTGTCCCTGAGCAAGACTCTTAACCCCTAATTGCTCACAGGCCCTCATTGGAAACAAGCCCGCAAGGACTTTCATGAACGTCCTGTTAAAAGGAATTATCATTATCATGTCTTCCCGCGACCAAAACCTGTGAGTTGTTGTGAGCTTGTAGATCTGCTATTTTTTTAATGTATTTTTTAATAGAATTTAGATTTTTTTTATGAATAATTGTGAGAAAACAAAAACAAAAAAATTAATTGAAAATCTTTTGAAATATATATACATATTTTTTTAATGAGAAGTAAAAAAAACAATATTTGCTTGCGAGTCACAACCCATAAAAATGGGTCCCACTGACCTCAAAACCACACCCACCTGGGCACGAAACACCTGGGAAAGAGAGAGTCCAGCGCGTTGCACCCAGCCCTGTCCTGTCCTGTTCTCTCCAGAGTGTCTTTACTATAGCAACACAACAGCAGGTCAAACAAACACTTATCAAAGACAGCTCTGTCTCCACCGGCTGACACACGATCTGCTGTCTTTACACAGTGGAACCTGTTGATGCTCAACCTGAGAGCTTTGGTTTCACCGTTCACTTCTCAGCCTATGTTACGTTACATCCTGTATCAGCACTGGTTCTCAACCAGTGGTCCAGGCCGGGGTCCTTGTTTTTTTAAGCAAACATTTTTAACTCAAATCTTTTCTTCTGGTGGGTCCCGACTCCTCGCACAAAACAATTTCAGATGGGGGGTCCCGGGGCCAAATACATATCAATTTGGGGGTCCTTGGCATTAAAACGTTTGAGAACCACTGCTGTATTAGGTAGAGATGTACCGATACCATTTCTTCCTTCCTGATACCATAACTTGCGTATCCGGTCGATACAGAGTACCGATACGATACCAGTGTGTAAAAAAAAACTAGGACAAGTGGCTAGAAGTAAAAGTATTGAAAATTGGAAATACTCAAGTAAAGTAAAACTACCTCAAAATAGTACTTGAGTAAATGTAATTAGTAGTAGTTACTTTCCCCCACTGGTGTGTGTTTGTGTGTGTGTGTGTGTGTGTGTGTGTGTGTGTGTGTGTGTGTGTGTGTGTGTGTGTGTGGTTATTGTTCCATGTCTTCCTGCAGCACAGAGAGGCTCCAGCCACAGCGTCAGAAGGCGAGGCCCATAAATTGCGGGCGGCTTAATGGCCGTCACAGAGAGAGAGAGAGAGAGAGAGAGAGAGAGAGAGAGAGAGAGAGAGAGAGAGAGAGAGAGAGAGAGAGAGAGAGAGAGAGAGAGAGAGGTTATGGAGGCAGATAGCAGTGTTATCTACCACCTCCCTGCAGGAGCAGCACACCACCAGGGTGGAGCTGAGAGAGAGAGATAAGGAGGAGGAGGAGGAAGAGGAGGAGGAAGAGGAGGAGGCGGCGGCCAGGGTGCAGCCTTCTGTCTGTTTGTCTGTCTGTCTGAATTCATTCTACTGCTGCTACCAGAATGTGGAATGCCCTACAGACAGCCATCAGTGTGACTCCCGTCTCTCCCCTCCTTCAAAACCACCATAAAAGATCACCTGTGTCTGCAATATGCACCTGGACCTAGACAAGACTTCTAGCTTGACAAAAGAAATGACCCCCCCCCCCCCCCCCCACAGTTTTTCTGTAAATATAAAGACACCCCAGAAATGAGGGGTGGAAAATATAATCGATTCAGAAATTAATCACGATTCGGACATGGACCATTATGAATCGATCATAAAAAATAAATAAATAAATAAATAAATAAATACATAAATACATAAATAAATAAATAAATAAATAAATAAATAAATAAATAAATAAATAAATAAAATATACATATATATTTTTTCATCATATTGCTAATTGCACAGAGCAGCAGCCATATTTTGGTTGGTTATCAGAATATTGAGAAGCCTTTGTTATTTATAAGTCAGTATTATTTTACAAAAAAGGACTTGTTTATTTTCTTGTTGGTTTTCTGCAATAATTGCAGAAAACAACAATTATTGTTGATGTTGGCAAATATAACCTTCCAGCTGACAGTGACACATCTCTTCCATTAGTTTTTATTATAAATAAAAGATAATGGAAGTCAATTAATCGCAATAATCGCAATTTAATTGAATCGTAGCCCTCTGAATGGAATTGAATCGTCAGGTACCAATTTCCACCCCTACTAGAAATCATCAATACTAGGAGCAGTAAAGTATATGTCTTGATGAATTGAATACACAGGACCACAATGGAAACATGCCCTCAGGGCTTTTTGTGTTATCCTTTTAAGCTTTATTGTATAACTGTGTGTGTGTGTGTGTGTGTGTGTGTGTGTGTGTGTGTGTGTGTGTGTGTGTGTGTGTGTGTGTGTGTGTGTGTGTGTGTGTGTGTGTGTGTGTGTGGGTGTGTGTGTGGGTGTGTGTGTGTGTGTACCTCTTTGAGCTGCTCGGCGCTGCCCCAGGAGGCGGAGCGCTGGTGTGAACTCCTCTGATCCTCCGTCTGTTCAACCCAACATCCAGGAGTCTGGAAGACATGGAGCACATGATAATAAACTACAACTCCCATGAAATACATGAGAATAAACTACAACCTCCAGGAGTCTGGAAGACATGGACCACATGACAATAAACTACAACTCCCATGAAATACATGAGAATAAACTACAACTCCCATGAAATACATGAGAATAAACTACAACTCCCATGAAATACATGAGAATAAACTACAACATCCAGGAGTCTGGAACAAATGGAGCACATGACAATAAACTACAACATACAGGAGTCTGGAACACATGAATCACATGACAATAAACTACAACTCCCATTAAACACATGATAATAAACTACAACACCCATGGACCACATGACAATAAACTACAACACATGATAATAAACTACAACTCCCATGGACCACATGATAATAAACTACAACACCCATGGACCACATGACAATAAACTACAACACATGATAATAAACTACAACTCCCATGGACCACATGATAATAAACTACAACACATGATAATTAACTACAACTCCCATGGACCACATGATAATAAACTACAACTCCAATGGACCACATGACAATAAACTACAACATCCAGGAGTCTGTAACACATGAACCACATGACAATAAACTACAACATCCAGGAGTTGGAACACAATGAAACTAATGAGAATAAACCACACACAAGAATCAGACACAGGCTGCTACAGCTCATCTTGTCCGCAATGACACACACACAGTAAGTGAGTGAAAGCTGAGCTCCGTGTCACAGAGGGAAGGATCCATAGTACGTAATCGTGCTCTCGCTCTCTCCCTCACACACACACACACACACACACACACACACACACACACACACACACACACACACACACACACACACACACACACACACACACACACACACACACACACACACACACACACACACACACACACACACACTACAACAGAGTGTGTCCCTCTCCTCTCTGACACCTAGAGGAAATTGGCTCATGTTAAACGGCCTCCGACTCAAAAGGGGCCCCCTCCTTTCTGTCTCCTGAGCAGGATGAGACAGTGACCCACAGACCAGAACCAGAGAGGATCCACTCACATCTTCACCCTGACAGTTGACATTGGATTTGCTCTGACGTGACCGTGTTCAGACTCAGAGTCACACATGCCTCTGGATGGCAGGGAGGGAGGGAGGGACGGACAGACAGACAGACAGACAGACAGACAGACAGACAGACAGACAGACAGACAGACAGACAGACAGAAACTGCGCTCCGTTCACAAAGAGAACGGGGCGAGGCCGCTGGCTGCATCAATGACACATAACGGCTACAGCATCAACCAACCAGCTGATGAATAAGTCGTCACTGTATGTAAACCAGTGAGATGTAGAAGAGACAAAGTTGGCTCCCTCCCCGTCACCCCCTGCTTCCTATAGCTGTCACAACCCTAGATGATTCATTACCATACACATCATTGTGACCAATGATTTACCTGTGTGTGATAAAGATACCAACTTTACTTTCCCCAAAGCCTGGAGGAACAGAGACACTATAGTCCAACACCTGTCTGTCCTCTGACACTGTCTGTCCCCCTGCCTTCAGTAGGACAGACAGATCCCACCCCACCCGGTGTTAACACATTCAGTGCCAGAGTTTTATTAAAACAGGGTACGGCCCGGATGTAAACAATGGATGCGTGCACGACGATGGATGGTCCAGGCTAACGCCTAGAACAATAACATCTCTCACGCGAGCCGCCATTACGGAGTGATCGCGCGCCGAAAATGGCTCGTTTTCACCACAAAAAAAAGGAGATACACAGGTTTTTCTCAGTGAGATATAATGGGAGCGGACGGAAGCCAGTTTTTTGGGCACGGTGATCCATCTGTCCCTTCCATTTAAGAGGCACCGTGGGTGATGCCAAAGTTGCGCTTGCCCGCCCCTTGTGGAAAAAATAAATAAATAAAAAATCACAAGATTTCCCGTGTTCGGCACTCAACGGCTGCTCTTTGCAAAAACGAGAATTCCCGGTTTTGGCACCCAATGTGTTAAAAGGATCCCTTGCTAATTAGACAAATAGGCCTTAATACATTATAATTGTCCTCTATAACTAAAATGTAAAATTAAAAACACCTTAAATATTTTAGAAATAGTTAATTTTTCACTCAATAGGGACAATGCTCGTCGCAAGTTGATGATGTCATTTGTCCATGTATGGTCTAGCACTATTGAATTTATGGAATGCATGTGAAAAAAAACAAAAACAACGTAATACATCCTAAGGTTAATATGAGCATCAAATCAATATTTAAAATATATTTTTTTGCACATGCATTCCATATGGCTAGACCACACATGGACAAATGACATCATCAACCTGCAACGGGCTTTGTCCCTCTTGAGTAAAAGGTATTTTAAAAAATATATTTAAGAAGGCAATTATAATGTATTAAAGACATATTTGGCTCATTAGCCAGGGATCCTTTTGGACCACCTGCCCTGTATGTGACTCTGTCAATGCACACACACACACACAGATAGACACACACACACACACAGATAGACACACACACACACAGATAGACACACACACACACAGAGCTGCTGTCGGGGAAATTCCAGCTTTTCCGCCGGAGAGAATTTGGCACGTGAAGAATCACCTTTTGGTGAAAGACTCCTTCTCCTCCTCAAGAGGCCAAGGCCAGGTCTCTCCTCACCGTACCCAACACACACACACACACACACACACACACACACACACACACACACACACACACACACACACACACACACACACACACACACACACACACACACACACACACACACACACACACACACACACACACACACACAGGAAGGTGAAGGAAGTAGGCTCAGATTGATTCACTCTGTGCTCTCTGTCACGTTGACAGCAGCGTTACATGCGTTGCGTTGCAGAGCAGCTTGTTGGGTCTGGGTTGCCGAGCAACCAGATGAAAACAGGATGCAGAGTCACGGGGGCGGAGCTACGACTGACTCCCTGCTGTGTGTGGGAGAGCTTTCTGTCAGGTGGAAAACCTCTTACAGTATATCTCCATATTCTAACTTTGTGTTTCTTCCAAAATTAACGCCCTATTTGATCTTATTACAGCGTCACTCAAAAGCATCAAAATGAGCAGATCTACAAGCTGCAATGGGCCATTTTCACTCCTTTTGTGTGACACTCGTATGGATGAAGTAGTAGGGCATTCAGTTATGAAAAAAAACAATGGAGATACAAGGTTTCTCCCTGACAGGGACGGTATTGCTACACACCACACCACCCCACACCACACCACACCACACCACACCACACCACAACACAGATACTGCACAGTCACACTAACACACTATGTTTCTGGTAGTTTCCAAAAACATTCCAGAGTAGAGTTTGTCGGGTTGTCTTTGACACACGGCCAGTCTTAATCCATTAAGACCAGGAACACATGCGTGTCATTTTGAAGATTTCTTTGGCTATTCAAACATAGCAGATCTACAAGCTCATAGTGTGGCACTCGGTGCCACGCTCTGAGCTTGTAGATCTGCTATTTTTTGGAAAAATCGTGGAAAATGTGTGCAAATCTTTGAATATATATATATAATTGGGGTGGAGTGGGCAGCGCTGGCTGCTCGGTGCTCACAGTCACACCTTAGTGCCACTTCAAGAGGCCTGCTTAATAATACACCGTAAACCCACAGAGTCACCGAGGTCATCAGCCGTCTGACGGCCTGGCGGATGCGTAGGTGGTGAATATCACAGGGCCCGCAGCGTGCAGAGCGGCTGGGACACACAGGGACACGGCGGTACAGAGGGTTAGATGGCTGTGACACACGGGGACACGGCGGTACAGAGGGTTAGATGGCTGTGACACGGGGACACGGCGGTACAGAGGGTTAGATGGCTGTGACACGGGGACACAGCGGTACAGAGGGTTAGATGGCTGTGACACACGGGGACACGGCGGTACAGAGGGTTAGATGGCTGTGACACACGGGGACACGGCGGTACAGAGGGTTAGATGGCTGGGACACAGGGACACGGCGGTACAGAGGGTTAGATGGCTGTGACACGGGGACACGGCGGTACAGAGGGTTAGATGGCTGTGACACACAGGGACACGGCGGTACAGAGGGTTAGATGGCTGGGACACGGGGACACGGCGGTACAGAGGGTTAGATGGCTGTGACACGGGGACACGGCGGTACAGAGGGTTAGATGGCTGTGACACGGGGACACGGCGGTACAGAAGGTTAGATGGCTGTGACACGGGGACACGGCGGTACAGAGGGTTAGATGGCTGTGACACACGGGGACACAGCGGTACAGAGGGTTAGATGGCTGTGACACACGGGGACACAGCGGTACAGAGGGTTAGATGGCTGTGACACACAGGGACACAGCGGTACAGAGGGTTAGATGGCTGTGACACGGGGACACAGCGGTACAGAGGGTTAGATGGCTGGGACACGGGGACACGGCGGTACAGAAGGTTAGATGGCTGTGACACGGGGACACGGCGGTACAGAGGGTTAGATGGCTGTGACACAGGGACACGGCGGTACAGAGGGTTAGATGGCTGTGACACACGGGGACACGGCGGTACAGAGGGTTATATGGCTGTGACACACAGGGACACGGCGGTACAGAGGGTTAGATGACTGTGACACGGGGACACGGCGGTACAGAGGGTTAGATGACTGTGACACAGGGACACGGCGGTACAGAGGGTTAGATGGCTGTGACACACGGGGACACGGCGGTACAGAGGGTTAGATGGCTGTGACACGGGGACACGGCGGTACAGAGGGTTAGATGGCTGTGACACACGGGGACACGGCGGTACAGAGGGTTAGATGGCTGTGACACACGGGGACACGGCGGTACAGAGGGTTAGATGGCTGTGACACACAGGGACACGGCGGTACAGAGGGTTAGATGGCTGTGACACAGGGACACGGCGGTACAGAGGGTTAGATGGCTGTGACACACGGGGACACGGCGGTACAGAGGGTTAGATGGCTGTGACACGGGGACACGGCGGTACAGAGGGTTAGATGGCTGTGACACGGGGACACGGCGGTACAGAGGGTTAGATGGCTGTGACACGGGGACACGGCGGTACAGAGGGTTAGATGGCTGTGACACGGGGACACGGCGGTACAGAGGGTTAGATGGCTGTGACACGGGGACACAGCGGTACAGAGGGTTAGATGGCTGTGACACAGGGACACGGCGGTACAGAGGGTTAGATGGCTGTGACACGGGGACACGGCGGTACAGAGGGTTAGATGGCTGTGACACGGGGACACGGCGGTACAGAGGGTTAGATGGCTGTGACACGGGGACACGGCGGTACAGAGGGTTAGATGGCTGTGACACGGGGACACGGCGGTACAGAGGGTTAGATGGCTGTGACACGGGGACACGGCGGTACAGAGGGTTAGATGGCTGTGACACACGGGGACACGGCGGTACAGAGGGTTAGATGGCTGTGACACGGGGACACGGCGGTACAGAGGGTTAGATGGCTGTGACACACGGGGACACGGCGGTACAGAGGGTTAGATGGCTGTGACACACAGGGACACGGCGGTACAGAGGGTTAGATGGCTGTAAACGGATCTGAGAGGAGCGGCTAGGCTAGCAGGTATACAGGGTAACACCAGCAGAGTTTTATTACCGCACCGCACCGCCGAGCAACAATAACACTGAAATAAACATCACCAATAGGATGTGGTGGAAGAAGTACTACTGCTGTACTTTACTTACAATGAATGTAGGCCTTTAGGACACTAGTGCTGTTGGTTTGGACAGCAACTTTTGATTACTTTTTAGTCAGTCTTTTGAATCAAATTCCATTTAGTTTTAGTCATATTTTAGTCATCTGAAATGTTTTAGTTTTTGTCTAGTTTTTTAACCCTGACTAAATATCATAAGATTATAGTCGACAAAATCTCCAGTTGATTTAGTCGACTAAGATGTATTTTGGCGGTGCCTTGATGGAGTCATAATGGCTGATTTTACACTTGGTTGCATGCTGAAAATAGCCGATCTACAAGCTCACAACGCGTCGCGCCGGCGAACATTTTTCTTCAGTTTTAGTTGACGAAATCAACTCTGTATCAGATTTGATGACCAAGGTTGACCAAGGTAACTTGATGACCAAGGTAAATCTGCATGGTGGTCATAACTAGGTCAAGTGCAACGAGCTACGGTTACATAAACCGGAACGCATCTGTGTAACCACTGAAACCATTATTTTATACTTTGGCTATTCTAAAATAGCAGATCTACAAGCTCAGAGTGCGGCACCGAGTGCCGCACTATGAGCTTGTATATCTGCTATTTTTGAATAGCCCAAAGAAATCTTAAAATGACAGATGCGTTCCCGGTCTTACTGGGTTAGGTAAAAGTAGCCATACCACAGGCGTTGGCTTGGTTACTAGGCAGAATATATACACGTAGATCTTGGTCATTTAGATGTGGTTTTGTCCCTGAGCACAAACGTACAGAATGTTATTTAGATACAGTAGCATGTTGTTTAGACAAGATGCTAGCTTCACTGTTGACCTGATATCCTATAGTTAGTCTTTGTAAGCACTGACTACACTGTTCTCTCTGCTCTCTACTAGCTTGTGTTACTATTTACCTGGTTTGTTTATTGACTAGATCTAATGTTTACTCTCTCACTGGTACAGTAAGTCTCTCTGGATGAGAGTGTGTGACATTGTACATGGTGACTTGTTGCCAGGGTTCATGTGGTTACAGTATGTCAGTAAGGCTCTGCTCCTTCAGAACGCTGCAGCTAACCAACGCTAACCCAAACAAAGATTGTGTTGACGTCTGAAATTCCCCACTTCCGTGTGTGTGTGTGTGTGTGTCGTGTGTGTGTGTGTGTGTGTGTGTGTGTGTGTGTGTGTGTGTGTGTGTGTGTGTGTGTGTGTGTGTGTGTGTGTGTGTGTGTGCGCGCGCATGCGTGAGAGAGAGTGAGAGTCAGAGAGAGAGAGACAGACAGAGACAGAGAGAGAGAGAGAGACAGACAGACAGACAGACAGACAGACAGACAGACAGACAGACAGACAGACAGACAGACAGACAGACAGACAGAGAGCGAGAGAGAGAGACAGACAGAGAGAGAGAGAGAGACAGACAGACAGAGAGCGAGAGAGAGAGACAGACAGAGAGAGAGACAGACAGACAGAGACAGAGAGCAGCTCCACGTCCTCAGTCATCATATAAGCCTGTCCTTCTCCTAACACCAGGCTGAACTCTCTAATACTATTATTTAGGGATGTTTGATATTGACTTTTTTGCTGATATCCCGATATTGTCCAACTCCTAATTTATATACCAACCGATACCGATATATGCTTTTCACCAAAAGTCAACTAATTGTCAGGTAACAACATCACATATCTAATAAAATAGCTATAATATAATAAGTCATATCACAAAGACACGTAAAGTACAAAGTACTCATGTATGAAAAAGAAGGGGGGGTAATAAGAAAAGAAACAGTCCATACCAGTGATATCCAAACACAGCCTGCATCAGGTGATGATTCTATGAAGCCACGAGTGCTTTTATATAAAACACTTTTTAAATATAATTCAAAAGGAGGAACAGTAGTAGTGCTTCTAAAATCTAATCACGGCTCATTTCACGTTCCAAGGTGAACAGAAAGAGAAAGCACTTTAGACGGCTCAGAGGTCACCTGGGCAGCATCAGAATGTTAGTGGATCTAATGCAGTATATAGCTGGTAAATACAGCGATACAGAGATACAAGTAGCTTTAAGATTTTAAGATTTGTTTGGCTATTCAAAAATAGCAGATCTACAAGCTTGTAGATCTGCTATTTTTAGAAAAATCGTGAAAATCTTTGAATATATATTTTTTAAAGACAACATTTTTAACTCTGTTACAACTTCTGGGGGGGGGGGGTCCCTGGGACAAAATATCTTGAGATGGGGGTCCGCGGCCAAATACACATTATTTTGTGGGGTTCTTGACATGAAAAAGTTTTGAGAACCACTGATTATAGCAACATATTTTTTTTTCAAAAAAGGTTAGGATTTAGAAGACATTTGTAGAATCCCCCCAGAAGCAAAGATTTGAGTTACAAATGTTTCTTAAAAAAAAACATATATATTCAAAGATTTGCACACATTCTCTCGATTGCCACGCTATGAGCTTGTAGATCTGCTATTTTTGAATAGCCCAAAGAAATCTTAAAATGACACAGATGCGTTCCCGGTCTGAATGTGTTTATAAATAACATTTCATTTGGTTTTCCTCCTCCAGCATAGAGAGGACCATCATAGACAGCAGTACAGCAGTACAGTGGTTCAGTGGTTCAGTGGTTCAGTATATGAGTGTGTGTCACCAAACTAAATGCACCACCGTTAAGTAAATGAATAAATCAAAACCAATATTTGCAAAAGGGGGGCATCCCTTTAAGACCGGGAAAGCATCTGTGTCATTTTAGATTTATTTAGCAAAAATAGCAGATCTACAAGCTCATAGCGCGGCATGAGTGCTGTGCTATGAATTGTAGATCTGCTATTTTGAAAAGTCTTATCAAATATTTGAATATATATATATTTTATTAAAGGCAACATTTGTAACTCAAATCTTTGCTTCTGGGAGGTCCCTGGAACTAAATATTTTTGAGTTGGGGGTCCGCGGCCAAATACATATACTTTTGGAGTCCTTGACAGGAAAAAGGTTTGAGAACCACTGATATTACAGTAATATGTTTTTTCAAAAAACTGTTTGTTTTGTAGAATCCCCCATAAGCAAAGATTTGAGTTAAAAAATGTTCACTTTAAAAACATATATATATATATTCAAAGATATAGCCAAAGTATAAGATAATGGTTAATATCTAAAATGACAGATGCTTTCTCTGTCTCTTAGGTTTAACATAGAGGCTAGCCACCGTATACATGGCTGTATCACTGGTGTACAAATGCTATCTTTTCTGGACTTATTACCTGACCTAAATCATTTGTCAAAATAGAACAGGGCCTAAAATAGATCCTTGGGGGACACCTTTGAGAGCTCAAAGTTAAACAGTGTTGTGTATCTTCTTTCTGATAATAATAAACCAATTCAAAGCCATTTCACTAAAGCTGATCTGGTTTAGGTTTCTGTAAAAGATGCTTTTTGTCGACATAATCAAATTCCTCAGACAAATCAACAAATAACCCTCCTGCCCCCACAGCGCTGTTTATTATCTACAAAGTTGACATAATTAGTAACAGACATAGTTGCTGTTATATTGCTGAGGACTGAAATTCACTACAAAACGTTCTTGACAGTTATATACATCTATTTAACGGCCGCTACAAATATTGTGATACTCATTCTCAACTAGAAAAGTGTGCAGATCCCCGCCAGGCCAGGTTGTCCTAACCAGGGCCTGCAAAATGTGGAAAATCTGCTAAATCTGACTCATCACAACTTGATCACATGACTCCAGAGATAGTGGCTCTCATTTCAATGGAACGTACAAACCAGCTTATATATATTTGAGCCCAGAAATCAGCTTACAGTACGTCCACGTGGGATTTATCAAATAAGTTTACCCTGTCAATTCTAGCGTGAGATCTGTCCGCTGTTGATAAATGTGGCAATTCTACATTCTAGATATATTCAAATCTTTGAATATATTTTTAAAGCGAACATTTGTAACTCAAATCTTTGCTTCTGGGGGGTCCCTGGAACAAAACATTTTGAGATGGGGGTTCGCGGCCAAATACATATCTAAAAACGTTTTCTAAATCCTAACAGTATGTGGCTATATCAGTGGTGCTCCAACTTTTCCATCTCAAGGACCCCAAAATGATATGTATTTGGCCGTGTATGCGTTTTGACAGTAGGCTACAGTAGGCTTTATCTTTCATACAGGGTGGTGTAGAGGACAGGTGTTACCTGTGTGGATGTATCTTTCATACAGGGTGGTGTAGAGGACAGGTGTTACCTGTGTGGATGTATCTTTCATACAGGGTGGTGTAGAGGACAGGTGTTACCTGTGTGGATGTATCTTTCATACAGGGTGGTGTAGAGGACAGGTGTTACCTGTGTGGATGTATCTTTCATACAGGGTGGTGTAGAGGACAGGTGTTACCTGTGTGGATGTATCTCTCATACAGGGTGGTGTAGAGGACAGGTGTTACCTGTGTGGATGTATCTTTCTCATGCAGGGTGGTGTAGAGGACAGGTGTTACCTGTGTGGATGTATCTTTCATACAGGGTGGTGTAGAGGACAGGTGTTACCTGTGTGGATGTATCTTTCATACAGGGTGGGTGGTGCGGGTGGGGGTCACTGCGGGGCCACTGCCCAGTGAGGTAGGGGCCTGTGATGGTGCCCAGAGACGAGGCCCTTCGGATGGAACCGGAGCCACGCCCCTGCTGTTGGGCCTTTCAGCTGCACAGAGAGAGAGAGAGTGAGAGAGAGAGAATGGGAGAGAGAGAGGGGGAGGGAGAGAGAGAGAGAGAGAGAGAGAGAGAGAGAGAGAGAGAGAGAGAGAGAGAGAGAGAGAGAGAGAGAGAGAGAAGAGAGACAGAGAACACAGGAGAGTTCAAATGAAAGGTTTTTCCATCATCACCCATGCTAGTGATAACTCAACCCACAGTGTGTATATACCAGTGGTTCTAACTTGATGTCAAGGACCACTAAATGAATCCATTAAGACCTAGAATGCAACATCGTGGAAGATGTGTGCAAATCTTTGAATATAGCCGGCATCCGTCCGTCTGCTGACCAAGAAACCCTTGTTAGGTACTGTTTAAATATTAGTACATTACATGATTATATTAGGTACTAGACTAGACCTCACAATAACAGAACAGCTGATAGATGTCACAAGCTGAGTCAAGTCGTATACATTTGAATCCTAGCGTCCCTATTCTGTTTAAAGTCATAACGCGACACGTTGTGAGTTTGTAGATCAGCAATTATTTGGGGGGGCATTACAGAGCCATACAGACATTATAACATACATACATAACATTAAGTCTTTGCCTGCCACCTGCCATCGACGAGAAAGACAAGTTTTTTTTAATTATTATTATTCTTTTTTATTCTTTTTTTTTTAGATAACGTGATCCAAAGATTTACAGCTCCATTGACTTTATCAATTTTTTTTTTAAATTATTTTGGAAAAAGCCTGTATCTCGGCTCCTGTGTTTTACTATGTATTTTTGACGCAACATAGTATTTTTAACGGCGTATAACGAGCCAACGGGAATCAGGGGATCGATCATACTGGAGATAAATATTCTGTGACTACTTGAAAAGGTAAGAAAATGGCAGTGAAAGAGTTAAGTAGAAAACATGACAGACGGCCATAGCTGAGTGGTTAGTGAGCCCGCCTAGGGAACCAGCTGGCCCTGGTTGCCCCAGGTTCGATTCCAGACTATCCCAGCATATGTGCCGATGATAGGAAATTTGTCCCTGAGCAAGACTCTTAACCCCAATTGCTCACAGGTTCTCATTGGAAACAAGACCGCAAGGACTTTCATGAACGACCTGTTAAAAGGAATTATTTACCATCCTAGTCAGTGAACATACAGAATGCCTCACGTCTCCAGTAACACCATGACTAACATGATTTAATATACTGTATGGTCTCTGTCCTGCAAAAACCTCTTATGCATACTTTAACTTTCTATGTTTTTCCTGTAAATTAACCACTTGAACCCCAGCATCCATATACTGGGAACATTAGCCCAAACATTTTGCCGTAGAGAGATTTGGTGTGGAGAGATTAGGTGGACAGGAACAAAGTAGAGTTTTCTCCGGTCCAGCTTACTAGAAGGTTTAAATGGTTAAAGGAGAATTTTGGACCAAGGTTTTCTTACCTTTTCTATGACGTTATGATATCTTAGGATAGAAAAATGTCATAACTCCATCCCGGGTCCGCCACAGCTTAGAACGTGCGCCAATAGGCCTAGATCGCCTATTTTAATAGCTTTTTTTTGTTTAGTTTTTTGGTGAGATCTGACGTTCATAGTGACAGAACACTATGCAAAAAAGAAAAAAGTCTCGCTAGACGAGATTGAAATCTCGAGATTTTGATCTCGTCTAGCGAGACTTTTTTGACCGTGTTCTGTCACTATGAACGTCAGATCTCACCAAAAAAAAAAAAAAAAAAAGCTATTAAAATAGGGGATCTAGCGCAAGGCCATTCGGTGGCTATAGACACCAATGTTTTATCCAAAGCCACCAATATTTTTTTTTTATTTTTTTTAAAAATTATATATCTATAACCCTAACCTAACCCTAAAACCGAAATAAAGTAACAAAAAACGGGGGGAAAAGTACCCAAATCCACTGAAAATTTCGCGTTGGCCTACAACCTAGTAGAGACCTAGCAACGCGTCTGGTACCATTCATCCTAAGATATCATAACGTCATAGAAAAGGTAAGAAAACCTTTGGTCCAAAATTCCCCTTTAACGTTATACTACATTGTCACACAAACGTAGCAAAAATAGTAAATCCACAAGATAAACACAGTTTTGTACATACAAGGTTTCAGCCCCACAGAGACCATATTATATCACGGCTGCAGCAAAAGGCCTTAAAGGAAAGCGTTGTCTTGTTGATGTTGATGGACATCATGTCTGTGTGTGAACGACGCCCGAGGCAACCTGTACCACTCTGATACAAAGATAACAAACTGTCTGTCAATCAAGACAAACAGACACGACGAGACCTTTAGAAAACATTAAAAACATGCTACATCAGGGGTCTTCAACAGGGGGTCCGGGGGACCCCTAGGGGGTCCTCAGAGTTACTACAGGGGGTCCGGGACCCCTAGGGGGTCCTCAGAGTTACTACAGAGGGTCCGGGACCCCTAGGGGGTCCTCAGAGTTACTACAGGGGGGGCCGCCAAATCTTTGTGTGATTGGATGTTTTTTTACATTAACCACTTGAACCCCTAGCATCTCTTTTCTGAGGAGAACTTTAGTCAAAAATAGCAGATCTACAAGCTCACAACGCCTCGCGCTGCGAGGCGTTGTGAGCTTGTAGATCTGCTATTTTTTGGCAAAGAGGTTTGGTGTAGAGGGAAAAAAGAGCAGACCAAGTACAAAAAAAAAGAGTTCAATCTGCAACACAATGTTCTACAATATAGAGGGGGTCCCTCCCTGCTTCATCTCTCTCTCTCAGCTAGGGGGTCCTTGGCCTGAAAACGTTGAAGACCCCTTTGCTCTGTTATTTTCCACTGCAAGGAGCTGGTACAGTAGCTTATAGATCAGATATGTTTGGATGCAGTTTAAACCATTGAGACCAGGAACGCATCTGTGTGTCATTTTAACATCTCTTTGGCTATTCAAATAAATAGCAGATATACAAGTTCATAGAGATACCAATGGTATCAAAATAGTCAAATAATGGTGCGCGCGCACACACACACACACACACACACACACACACACACACACACACACACACACACACAACAGCCAAACCAACATTTGGCTCTGTCTCTCTAGTACCATAACAGACAGGATATGCCCTTGCATGCCTTTCCCCCCATTTCCTGTCTTGTTGTTGTTGTTGTGAACCTTGTTTCATCAACAAGTTGCACCCGGCTTGACGAATGGAAACCAGCAGCACCCTACTGCACCCTACTACTTCCTGTACACCCTACTACTTCCTGTGCACCCTACTACTTCCTGTACACCCTACTACTTCCTGTACACCCTACTACTTCCTGTACACCCTACTACTTCCTGTGCACCCTACTACTTCCTGTCACTTCCATGTGTGTCTCACAGCGCATGCAGAGCCCTGCCTGCCTGCGTCCAGACTGTCACCGTTAAACAGTCAGCACAGCGTTTAATGACAACGAGAAACACACACACACACACACACACACACACACACACACACACACACACACACACACACACACACACACACACACACACACACACACACACACACACACACACACACACACACACACACACACACACACACACACACACACACACACACACACACACACACACACACACCCTCAAGGTTTTGGGGGAAAAAGTGTCCCTCATGTGTGACGATCTCTCCTTTCCGGTGATTTGGGGCAATTTGGGGCGACCAAATATAGCCATGTAAACAATAGAGAGAGAGAGAGAGAGAGAGAGAGAGAGAGGGATGACTTGAAACAGAGCGGTCGGGGTCCGATCCCAGACCGTCCTCTTTCTTGAGCCAAGAATTAGGCGTTAAGGCGGTTAACACCGGCGTATATACGAATATACGCAAAATTCGGACTCGTTCCGAATAATCAAAAGACGTTTTTTTCGCTCCGCGAAACTGGTGTGGAAACTTGCATTGACTTTATAAGGTTTTAAAAAAAAACGTATTATTCGTATGAAAAAAATGGCCCCGGACCTTTAGAGCGTTTTATATCGTCTCTCTGACGGGGTAGAAACCTCATATGTACAAAAATGTTAACTTTTCAGGATTCAAATTCAAAAGGAGCAAAAAAGTAGCAGATCTACAAGCTCAAAACGCGTCGCGCTTGCAAATCTGCTATTTTTTTCTTTTTTCCTGCCTTTATTTGATAGAATACAGTAAACTGACAGGAGACGGGGAGAGAGAGAGATGGGGAGTGACACGCAGCAAAGGTCGTCGGGAACGGGATTCGAACCCGCGACACGCAATAGCAGCCTAGGTGCCCGGACCACTACGCCAGCCGTTCGGGGCCCAAATCTGCTACTTTTGATGGTGTTTTTTCACAAAAAGTTAGAATATGAAGATAAAGAGGTTTTTCTGCTCAGACAGTGATGATATAAAGCAGTTTGCAGTCGTGGCTCTGAGGAGGAGAAAGAGATACGTCACAATTATACAGACTCAGAGCTCTGCCTTTAACCCATTGATGCTTCTATCCTGCAAGCTTGTAGTTTTTCTAAATGCACCGTTTGCACTTTTCATATGATCTTGTAACTCTTAAGTTCCTGCCTAGGATCAGTGGAATGTAATCTAATCTTAGATAATACAGGGACCACAACAACTCCTCAGTGTGCTCTTCAAATATCATATACCAGCTTTTAACCTCTTAAACCCTAGAGGTGATGCCAATTGAGTGTGTGTGTGTGTGTGTGTGTGTGTGTGTGTGTGTGTGTGTGTGTGTGTGTGTGTGTGTGTGTGTGTGTGTGTGTGTGTGTGTGTGTGTGTGTGTGTGTGTGTGTGTGTGTGTGTGTGTGTGTGAAATATGCTGAGAAGGACGGACGGACGGACGGACGGAAGGAAGGACGGAAGGAAGGAAGGAAGGAAGGACGGAAGGAAGGAAGGAAGGAAGGAAGGAAGGAAGGAAAGAAAAAGAAAGAAAGAAAGAAAGAAAGAAAGAAAGAAAGAAAGAAAGAAAGAAAGAAAGAAGGAAGGAAGGAAAGAAAGAAAGGAGGACTGTTAAACTCATGTTGTGCGCGGCCGATAGTTTTTTGCAGTCAGCGCATTGTAAAAAACGGAGTAGCTTGCAGAGCATTCTGTCCCAATAACCAGTGACCCACCTGTCACTCACTTTCTAATCTCTCAGGAACAGAGTCAGAGCTGCTCTAGTGAATCTGTCAGGAGCCTCGTTCAGAACGAGTACGTGTTAGTGAATCTGTCAGGAGCCTCGTTCAGAACGAGTATGTGTTAGTGAATCTGTCAGGAGCCTCGTTCAGAACGAGTATGTGTTAGTGAATCTGTCAGGAGCCCCGTTCAGAACGAGTACGTGTTAGTGAATCTGTCAGGAGCCTCGTTCAGAACGACTACGCGTTAGTGAATCTGTCAGGAGCCTCGTTCAGAACGAGTATGTGTTAGTGAATCTGTCAGGAGTCTCGTTCAGAACGAGTACGTGTTAGTGAATCTGTCAGGAGCCTCGTTCAGAACGAGTATGTGTTAGTGAATCTGTCAGGAGTCTCGTTCAGAACGAGTATGTGTTAGTGAATCTGTCAGGAGCCTCGTTCAGAACGAGTACGTGTTAGTGAATCTGTCAGGAGCCTCGTTCAGAACGAGTACACGTTAGCTTACATGGATTTAGGATGGACATGTATGTGAACATGTTCTTTAGCTCAGTGGTTCTCAAACGTTTTCAAGTCAAGGACACCCAAATTGATATGTATTTGGCCACGGACCCCCATCTGAAAAGGCTCTGTGCCAGGGACCCCCATCTGAAAAGGCTCTATGCCAGGGACCCCCATCTGAACAGGCTCTGTGCCAGGGACATTTTCGATAGAATTAAAAAATATTTCAAAAATATCAGATGTACAAGATCACAGTGCGGCACGAAGTGACGCACTGTGAGCTTGTAGATCTGCTATTTTTTAATATCCAACATGGATAAAGTGGTTAAAATAATTGTGATGCTTATGTTAACTCATTTAGCTGGGGACCCCCTAAAACCCCCCCCAAGGACCCCTGGGGGTCCCCGGACCCCACATTGAGAAGCAATGCTTTAGCTAACTGTTGTCTTCGCCTGCAGGAGGACTGGAATGTGTTCAGGACAGAGCTGTCATCATTATGCCCCAGGCAGGCTGCAATACCTGAGGAAGTCCAGCAGGGGTCGCATGGAGATGGGGATGCCCTGGGCGGGTGGAAGTGGGTCAGGGTTCTGGTCTCCTGGGTCTGGACGTTCTTCAGGTAGAAGCTCTGGGTCAGGGTTCTGGTCTCCTGGGTCTGGACCTTCTTCAGGTAGAAGCTCTGGGTCAGGGTTCTGGTCTCCTGGGTCTGGACCTTCTTCAGGTAGAAGCTCTGACACCAGGTTCACCTGGAAAGCAATGGACTTCATTGATTGATTGATTGATTGATTGATTGATTAAATCAATCAATCAATTTGATTGATTTAATACTTTATTAGTGTCAGAAATGTAAACACAGCACGTGGTCCTTTTAGTCATTAAGGCTATAAAGGAGAACATAAAAAAGTCCTGGGGACTTGTTTCCATTGTGGTCCTATGCATTCAATTCATCAACATAGCAAAATAAAATAACACAATAATACATGTTATCAACAAATACAAAACACTATTATGTTCAAAGGAGAAAAAGGAGAAACGTCTGCAGTGAATGACTCCTCCTTTCCATGGGAATTTAGAAAGAATCCAGTGATTTACATCTCTTAAAGGGATAGTTCACCCCCAAAATGACTTCTTTTCTATGGATTAGTCACTCCATGGAGACTTGAATTCATGGATATATACTTTTTTTTTTCTCATTCCTAAGACAATCATTTGATGAATGAGAAAAAAAACACATTTTGGTGGCAGGGTAGTAGAATAAGAACAAACAGCGCTGCACATAAACTCTCATATACTCTCTCTTCCACGCACGCACGCACGCACACACACACACACACACACACACACACACACACACACACACACACACACACACACACACACACACACACACACACACACACACACACACACACACACACACACACACACACACACACACACACACAGTTATTTTATCATCACCATGGCATCACATAACCAACCACTGTTATCATCACTATCAATCTATACTATCATCACTGTTATCATCACTATCAACAAAAAAAGTTATGTGATGATTTTTTTGTTACCACCCCCAAGAGTCAGCAAAGTAACTAGTAACTAAAGTTTTCAAATACTTGTAGTGGAGTAAAAGTGCAATATTTGCCTCTGAGATGTAGTGGAGTAGAAGTAAAATTATTTAAAATTGGAAATACTCCAGTAAAAGAAAAAAAAAGAGCATGTAAACAAAATGTATTTTTATTTTTATTTTTTTAATAAAGACAAATATAAACTTTAAATTGTGGTTAAACACTAAATTAAATGTAATTGTAAAGATGGTAGGCCAAAATCACAAATGTTCCATAACAAACAGCAGGCTGTCAGCTGTCACCTGACTACACTAGAAGCAGTGTCACGTTAGCCTCGCGTGGCCAGACAATATCACACGACACACTGCGTGGATATTAGTCTGGTCCCTATCAACGATAGATTTTTTTCCAAGGGGCGGTTACAAAAAGATCCAAACGGACTCTATTGGTTAGACCTAAACCAATCAGAGCAGTGCATCCTTGTACGAACGAATCAGAGCAGTTCTTCCTTGTACGTCATTGCTCCAAATAAGGTGATAAGCCCGCCCACATTTGGATACTGGGCCCTGATTGGTCCCTCACGACTTCGGAGGGAGAGAAATTAAATCTCTATTGAGGGGGGCCAGACCTAATCTGCCGAGGGCTAAAGTGCGATGCAATTTTGCAAAGGCAGATTCGTCTGGAACCAGGCTAGTGTCACGTAGCACGTACATGGCAGAGGATGAGTCATCATGTAAGGGGAAATATCTCAGCGTCAGCGCTGTCCAAAAGCCTCTAGAAGAACAGCAGAGAAAAAAATACTAAATATAGCAAAACTACCGAAAATATCTTCAATATTTCAACCGACACAAACGGATGTTACTGTGAGTCCCCCACGCAGGCCTCCCCGCGGGATGCAGTTACTATGGAAACGAACACCGGGCATGAAGACGTGGACACACCGGTCCGGCTGTTAGCTCCTCCCACTGAGGCAGCCTCAGTGTTAAGGCTCCCCTTAACACTGAGGCTGTACATGAAGCAGATCCAGCATGCAGTGGCGTAACGGAGGGGTCGCAAGTGCTGCGGTGCGGGGGGGCCACCAGCAGGGGGGGGCCCCGCCTGCCTGATACAAATATTTTTACAGCAAAAAAAAAGACAAAAGTTGATTTATATTGGTCAAATAGAACCGAATTAGACCCGAATTAGACCAAATTAGACCCAAATTAGACCCGAAATTTTTCGCGCACGCAAATGCACGCGCGCTGCATGTGCGTGGGCCTCACGTGAAATTCTCGCGGGGAGGGCCCGCGATTCTGCGTTACACCACTGCCAGCATGTAGTCTATAGAGCAGTGCTTCTCAAACCTTTTCCATGCCAAGGACCCCCAAAATGACATGTATTTGGCTGCGGACCCCCCATCTTTGGCTATTCAAAAATAGCAGATCTACAAGCTCGTAGATGACACTCGGTGAAAGAAATAAAATGACACAAATACTTTCCCAGCTTTAATGTGTTAACCCTTTAAGAATCGAACGAATCTGTGTCATTTTAAGATTTCTTTAGCTATTCAAAAATAGCAGATCTACAAGCTCGCCGGTGCCGCGCTACGAGCTTGTAGATCTTCTGGGGGGTCCCTGGAACAAAATATTTTGCGCGCGCACATTTTTTTGCAGTTCTGGGCGGATTGGGTTCGTTTTTTTTTTCAGTTTTTGGTTTATTTATTTTGGTTTTAGGGTTAGGATTAGGAGTTAGGTTAGGGTTATGTTATTTAATTCATATTTTTGCCTGATTTTACCAATTTATTATCACAAAAAACTATTTCTGCCTAATAAAATATTCAAACAAAATGGGTTTATACTAACGTATTTTGTGGATTATATTAGACAACAACTAACAACTACATAAGAGTTATTCTTTAAATGGGCACACTATTTAATTATATTGATTAATATATATAAGAGTTATTCTTTAAATAGGCACACTATTTAATTATATTGATTAATATATATTAAATAAATGTTTATTTATTAGACTTGAAAAACTCAACATTAATAAACAATCAACCATATTAGTCTACTGAAATAGCCTAGACTATGCCCACATCAGCAGCCACTATGTAGGCTGCCAAGGCAGGGCAGGTAAATAGAAATACTGACATCTTGCTAAAAAACACAACCAGATAAATAAGATGTAATATCCCATACCGAATCGATCTCAGGAGATGTTTTAGTGACAGTGAGGCAGCGCAGCCTAGGCAGAACGTATCCTAGCAACGTGAAAGCGCTAACTCTCATTGGTCGTGTTATGAGTAATGAGCCAATGAGCTGCTGAGCGCACTCCCAGACAATGGCTTCATAGCCAGCGTTGCCAAGTCTGCTTATTTCGCCCAACTTCCCTGGAACAAAATTTGGCTTGTTTTTGTAGGTCGGCTGGCTCATTTCTCTCACTATACTTGGCAACAACACTGACTGGCCCGGACTGAGCTCTCACTCACACAGAGAAGAGACAGGACGGGTGGCTGCCTGCCCCGTCTCGTTTGTGTGTGTGGGTGTGAGTGAGAAATACTCTCTCTCATATAAAAACGACCCCAAAATACGGAACATAGTGCGTCCCGTAACAGTTCAATACGGAACACGTCTTTTAGTTTCCAAATAAGGAACGATTCCGTATTTTACGGGACGGTTGGCAACCCTAAGAGACAGACAGATTATACACACTACTATACATATAAGAGACAGACAGATATACACACTACTATACATATAAGAGACAGACAGATATACACACTACTATACATAGAGACAGACAGATATACACACTACTATACATATAAGAGACAGACAGATATACACACTACTATACATAGAGACAGACAGATATACACACTACTATACATATAAGAGACAGACAGATATACACACTACTATACAGAATGTCATACAATCAGCTTACAGGTTACTGGTATGAAGAGTGAAAAATATGTACAAGAGAAGAAACATTCGGGGAGGGGGGGAGGGGGGTAGGTTAAGACTTGGACAGGGGGCATTTTGGAATTGCAGCCTCCTGAAGGTGTATCATTAGGGCAGCTTTGAAAGTGAGTAGGGTTTTACACTCCTTTACTCCTTTTGGTAGGGCATTCCACATTTTTGTTGTTGTTTTTGTTGTTTTGTTTTTGGTGCCGCGCTATGAGCTTGTAGATCTGCTATTTTTGAATAGCCATAGTGTGTGTGTGTGTGTGTGTGTGTGTGTGTGTGTGTGTGTGTGTGTGTGTGTGTGTGTGTGTGTGTGTGTGTGTGTGTGTGTGTGTGTGTGTGTGTGTGTGTGTGTGTGTGTGTGTGTGTGTGTGTGTGTGTGTGTGTGTGTGTGTGTGTGTGTGTGTGTTAGGCTCTATATGGACACTTGTGTTACATATAAATATCATCCTTTGGTAGAACATATTATGGTTTTAGGATTCAATCAACTTATTGTCCTTGTGTTAGTTAACCCTTTAAGACCCTTTAATGACTTCTAAATCATAACAGTTTTATGAAAAAACCTGTTTCTACAGTATATCATTGGTGCTCAAAACATTTTCATGTCAAGGACCCCCAAAATGATATGTATTTGGCCGTGGACCCCCATCTCAAAACATGTTGTTCCAGGGACCCCCAGAAACACAGATCGGGGTTAAAAATGATCGCTTGCAAAAAAAAAGGGTTCGCACAAATGTCCAAGATTTTTCAAAAATAGCAGATCTACAAGTTCATAGCGTGGCACGGAGTGACGCGCTATGAGCTTGTAGATCTGCTATTTTTGAATAGCCAAAGTCATGTAAAAATGACACAGATGCTTACCCGGCTTTAATGTGTTGAGGAGTCTGGGCCACGTTCACTGACTAGTTCTCTGTGGACTGACATTCTGGGAAGATTGTAAAAGACAAATAATGCAAAACAAGAGGCTGAAATACTGTTCTATCTCAGCTCTCATAGACAGTCTGTCTATCTGGAGAAGACAATGTTTCATATCCTTCACTATTACATGTTTTTATCAACATGAACTTATTATTTATGCATAAACATGAATTAACATTATTCCATACTTCTGCTCTGACAACAGTTAATACTGTATTGACTTACTAGAAAGACACTTTACAAGACCCTACTGGAGAGAATTAACTCATTTATCAACACCAAAAATAAACATTTATCAACACAAAAGGTAGACTAACATATTAACCCTTTAAGACCGGGAACACATCTGTGTGTCATTTTAACATTTATTTGGCTATTAACAAATTGCAGATCTACAAGCTCATAGCACGGCACCGAGTGCCGCACTATGAGCTTGTAGATCTGCTATTTTTTGTAAATCGTGAAATGTTTTGTAAATCTTTGAATAATATATATCTTTTTAAAGCGAACATGTTTAACTCTGTCACAACTTCTGGGGGGTCCCTGGAACAAAATATTTTTAGATGGGGGTCCACGGCCAATTAATTTTTTTGAGAACCACTGATATTATAGCAACATATGTTTTTTTCTTAAGTTGCTTTTTGCTTTTGTTTATGTTTTTTTCAAAACAACTGTCAGGATTTAGAAGACATTTGTAGAATCCCCCAGAAGCAAAGATTTAAGTTACAAATGTTACCTTTAAAAATATATATTCAAAGACCCACGATTTCCCCCAAAAATAGCAGATCTACAAGCTCATAGGCATAGGCGTAGATCTGCTATTTTTTAATAGCCCAAAGAAATGTAAAAAAATGACACAGATGCGTTCCCGGTCCTGATGGATTAAACACACAACAGGAGCTTTAAACATTAAAGGCAGAAACACAAATACTGTAAAAGTGAAACAAACCAAAACACAAGTGTGTGTGTGTGTGTGTGTGTGTGTGTGTGTGTGTGTGTGTGTGTGTGTGTGTGTGTGTGTGTGTGTGTGTGTGTCTGTGTGTGTGTGTGTGTGTGTGTGTGTGTGTGTGTCTGTGTGTGTGTGTGTGTGTGTGTGTGTGTGTGTGTGTGTGTGTGTGTGTGTGTGTGTGTGTGTGTGTGTGTGTGTGTGTGTGTGTGTGTGTGTGTGTGTGTGTGTGTGTGTGTGTGCAGCAGTAATGGCTGCCATCAATCTGACTGCTTAGACCTTTAGATTCAACTACACACAATAAACTAAAACACAATCACCACATTTCTGGTAAAAACCCTCAAGACAAGCTTTGTTTTACATCACAGAGCTTATTTTGAACATGTTTTATGTTCTAATACTTTATTTACCTGAACAAACAGGGACAAACTGATGTTGTTCTTTCTCTCTTCCTTGAAGAATGACGTCACCTGACCACCTGGAACTACCTGTGTCTCTCACAGGTGGAGTCGCCCCCTTGTGGTGAAACGTGGGATAGGTCTTTTCCTACTGCTCATTCCAAGACACAATAAGGCTCTTAAACATACAAGAAACATACATGATAAAACACACATGTGGGGCTGCCTCAGTGTTTAGGGGAGCCTTAACACTGAGGCTGCCTCAAATTTGTGTAGATCTAATGTTTTGTAGATCTAATGTTCCCCTCAGAAAAGGAATTATAGGGTTCAAGTGGTTAATGTAAAATAAACTAAATCCTATCACACAAAGATTTGGTGGACCCCCTATAGTAGCTCTGAGGACCCCCTAGGGGTCCCGGACCCCCTGTTGAAGACCCCTGATGTAGACAGTGTCCTAACATACATTTAACAATGAAACAAAATGCATATAAAGATATGCAGTTAAAATGTTTTTGTATAATTGTTGTGCTATTGCTCGTTTAGATGTTTGAATGTTCATGAAAGACAATGGACTGGACCTGATGGGGAAAGCTTCAGAGTAAAGAGCTGGGTGGGATTTGAACCCTCGAACCTCTGGATCATGTAGACAGAGCTTCAACACACTGTGCTGCCTGCTGCCTTGCTTCATCACAGTCTTCATTCTGCTTTGATTAACAACAAACAATGATACAATAAAAAGAAGGAAAAAAACAGCATATTAGTCTATGGTTTGTTGTGTTGCTTGTCTAGATGTTTGAAGGTTCAGAAACCACAATGTCTCTGGCTTTTATGTCATTATCCATTTGTCTTTTGATGAAGCTTAACATAAAATGTAACACAGTGGCTCAATGGATCAAGAGTCTGCCTACAAAATGGGAAGTTGAAAGTTTGATTCCCAGCTCTGACACAGAGTGAACGTGTCCCCAACATCTTGCCAACTGTTGAATACTTATTTTGTGTGTCCGTGGGGGTCCGTGGCCAAATGCATATCAATGTGGGAGTCCTTGACAACAAAATGTTTGAGAACCACTGAGCAGAAGGTCACAGGTTCAAGTCCCGACTCCAACAGTGTGTCTGAGTGTTCTTAAAGGCCCGTACAGACTGCAGGAGATTGGGTCCGATATTGCTGTCGCCGACATTTTTTGGCGCTCGCCGACAAAACCTCCCGATCTGACGCAGATCGGCCTTTGATCTGCGAGATAATGCTCGCTGTGTGTGAAAGGTTCCGCGAGACGATATGGCCGCGATTATCCGCTCTGCGACGGCTTTCCGACCGTTTTCAGATAACTACCATGTTAGATATTCAGCTCTGTCTGGGACAGGACAGCAGACAATATCATACACTATGAACGGGGCTGCGACCACCTTGCGAGGAGATGCACGCTACAGCCAATGAGAGCACATTACAGCCACCGTGGCCTGACCACAACAAACAGATCCCTCCCCCGCATAGTTACTGTCCAGTCCTGTATTAAAGGACGACTTCACCGATTTTCAACCTATCTTCATATAATTGGTCCTCACTAATACTCATGATAAAATGGTTTTTAAAAAATCTACTCGGTCTGTGTCTCAGAGGAGGGCTGTGGACAGTTCAGAGTCCCGTCTACCAGTGACATCATCAATGGGGAATCCAAGCTAATAGAAACTGCAGGGTTTCTATTCCTGGAAAGTTGCAATGCAATAAAAGAAGCCATTGCTCTTGTGTTAATAAAAATCTAAATCAAAAATGTGAAATCTTGTTGGGGAAAAAAATCATGCCTAACGATGATGTCACTGGTAGACGGGTTTCTGGACTGTCCACAGCCCTCCTATGAGACACAGACCAAGTAGAAAAAAATGGTACCATTTTATCATGAGTATTAGTGAGGACCAATTATATGAAGATAGGTTGAAAATCGGTGAAGTCGTCCTTTAAGTTAAACATTATTATAAAACAGAATGAGAGTGAGCGAGCGTGCTCGAAGGGGGCTGTTTATTTGAGACTATTGCACAGAGATAGAGAGAGAGAGAGAGAGACACACACACACAGAGAGCGAGCGATCTGTATGTATGTGTGTGTGTGTGTGTGTGTGTGTGTGTTTGTCTGTGAGTGAGTGTTGCCAGATTTTGCGAGAGAAATAAGCAACCAGGTTTGTGAAAACAAGCCAAACAACTGTAAGCCTATATATATATAAATAAATACATTGGATACTTGAAAATAGACGATCTACAAGCTCACGTTGTAGATAGGCTATTTTTAAAGAAGATATCTGGGGGGGGGGGGAATTGTGGAATATTTTCCAAATCCACGCAGATCTTGTATGAGGGTCTATGGCACGACATATTTTCAGAAGGGGGAGGTCTGCGCCTCTGCGGACAAATATTATTTTGGGGGTCCTTGCCATGAAAATGTTTGAGAATAACTGGTTCAAACAACATTAGGAAACAAGGCCAAAAAAGCAACTTTACAGAAAAACTATCCCAAAGTCGCTTATAATAAGCGGACATGGCAACTCTGTCACTGACCGCTTCTGCGCACTTTGACGTGCGAGCGAGAGAGAGGGAGAGAGAGAGAGAGAGAAAGAGCGAGAGAGGGGGGAGAGGGAGAGGGGGAGAGGCATATCACGGGATACGTCGATTAAAATGAATTGGAATAAACTCAAATGTATGTATTGGGTCTGACTCTGGAGATAGCATCCTAGTGAACTATCCTACAGTGTGTCAGCCCTTGTCGGGGATCAATCCTGTTGTGAAGACCACAACGATATTATGACAGCCGATTTCAAGAAATAAACTCCTGCAGTGTGTAATGCTTAACGATCAGATAACCCCCCGAGCACTTTAAGGTCCTGCAATGTGTACCTGCCTTAAGTAAGACACTAAACTCCAACCTGCTCCTCTGTGGGCAGACATCAGCTGGGCAAAGCTGAAAGCTGCATTTCTCCCACAAGATCAAATAGGTCTAATTAGAAGATGAATAAAGCTGCTATCGGGCAGAATGCCTCGTTTCTTAAAGCACAAGTTAGTGAAAATAGCAGATCTACAAGCCCACAAGCTTGTGGATTGGCTTTTCTCGCTATTTTATTAAATGTGTTTTTAATAATAAAAAAGGAATGGGTTTGGACACAATATTTTGTATATATTAGTGAATGAAATGTATAATTTATTAAATAAAATAGGTCAAATCAAATACATCTTAAAAAATTAGAGTGAGCAACACTTTATTAGCAAAAAAAGTATTTCATTGATATGCTGATAGGACAGTGATAAAAAGCCACAAGGTTAGTTTTGGAGATTCCTCTTGATAATAATAATAACTTTTAACAGAGTATTTCACTACACAATACAATACACTGCAGTATTGATACTGTGTGTACTTCTTCCATCAGTGTGTTAAAGCACATAACTGCTGTCTATTTTAATGCAGTTCAAACGTGCAGATCCCCATAATGTCCAGCAGATGGCAGTGCAGAACCATATATTTTATATAGATGAATGATTGATTGATTCTTTCACAGTCGATACAAAACAAAGACATGACACAATCACTACCTCTTTATCCATGTATTTGTTGGCTAACAAAAATAGCAGATTTACAAGCTCGCAGAAAATGTTTGAAGAAATATCGAAAATGTGGACCCCCAGAAGCAAATATTTGAGTTAAAAATGTTCGCTTTAAAAATATATATATATTCAAAGATATGCACACATTTTAGATTTTTCAAAAATAGCAGATCTACAAGCTCATAGCGCGGCACTCGGTGCCGCGGTATGAGCTTGTATATCTGCTATTTTTTGAATGGCCAAAGCTAAGTGGTTAAAATGATTGTGACGCTATGTTAACTAATTTCGCTGGGGACCCCCCAGCGAACATGTTGTGTTGCCTGACAAGAGCTATAAGTGTATTCTGAACCCATTAAGACCGGGAACGCATCTGTGTCATTTTAACATTTATTTGGGCTATTAAAAAACAGCAGATCTACAAGCTCACAGCGCGGCACCGGGTGCCGCGCTATGAGCTTGTAGATCTGCTGTTTTCCAAATCCTTACAGTTTGTTGCTCGGTGGTGATCCAACTTTTCAAGGACCCCCAAAATCATATGTATTTGGCCTTGGACCTTGCAAATAAAAGGTGTGAGAACCACTAGTACTAGTGGACTCATAATGTGTCATATAGTGTCGTAGTAAATCAGTGTCATACATATTCTGAAGAAAACCTGGAGACTGACATTCAGTAATTGGTTCTTATGATCAAAATAAGAACAATAATGTTATGAAAAACAGAGTATCTAAGTCTTTACCACGGACACATTGATGAGCCCTGCTGCATGGCCATGGGCAGAAAGATGAAGAAACTGGACGTATAATTCTCATTGTAAAAGCATATAAATATGATACAGTATGTAATGATAGGATATAATATGATACAGTATGTAATGATAGGATATAATATGATACAGTATGTAATGATAGGATATATTATGATACTGTATATAATAATAGAATATAATATGATAAATGTCTCATTCTTGGTCTAGTGTGATGAATGCACTGAAGTGGAACGAGAGCTGGATGAACACGCCGTTGAACATGGCGTTGTTTGGAACTTGTTCAGATCACCAACATATTGGAAGGGGTATAAAGCAGAATCTTGCCTTTATATCTTTATTAGCAAGAAGAAGGATACTATTGGAGTGGAAATCACCACTGGCCCCTAAAGCATCTGTATGGCTTAAAGACCTCACAATGTACCTACATTTGGAGAAAATTAAATTTAATCTGAGAGGATCACCGGGAAAATTCGATCAGGTGTGGGGCCCTATGATTAAATATATAACTAAATGAAAGACGTTACAGGACAGATAAAGCAAACACCACCATCGACACGTTGACAAGCTCTAGGTTAATACATGCTAAAGGAAGAAAATAACGGATTCCTACTTTCCTTTTTTGTATACACTCCATATGTACCATGGGGAGGGTTAGCGAGGGAAATCATAATACTTATGAATTGATTATTATGTATTTTTTATTTTGAGTTATGTAAGTGTATGTTACATGTCTGAATGTTGCATGTTGTATATGGGATTGGAGTGGGGGGTAGTAAGGGCACAAAAAAAAAGAAGTGCTCTTGACATCCTATAGCAACTGTATTCCCATGTACTTTTCAAAAGCAATAAATACACATTTAAGAGTGTGAGCAGAAAAATGAAACAATAACATATCACATGTGTTCTGATTATTGTGCACAGTGTATCGTGTTAATGAGGAATCTAAACAGCACAGAGTAAGGATTTCTAATTAATTTAGAGATCTGTTATTTATGGGTGCTTCTGTAGGTCTATCCATCAGTGTGACAGTTTACAGTTGGTAGTAAGCTTTGTATCTATAGTGAGCTGTATTGATTGATTGAATATTTGATCAGGCAGAAATGTAAAACAGCACAAGTACAGTTAATAACACTTTGTCTAAAAGGTCCGTCCAAAAAAGTCCTTGCGGTCTTGTTTCCATTGAGGTCGTGACATGACAACACTATGAATATTAATACACAGGAACAACGACATGTCAAGAATACATTTATTAAACTATTATTACTTCTACACATGATCATACAATAACATGTGAAGAATGAGAATAATATCACATTCATATTCAATGAAAACACAATAATGGAATGAGTGAGGAAACAATGATGTAATAATGAATCAATGAATAAACAATGATTGATTTGAGTTCATAAACACATTTAGTAGATGTTTGAATCCAGAGTGATTGACAAAGTCCAAGATGAGAGTCAAACTATGAGTCAAATCTGCTGTCAAAATGAACACTGCTCACATCACTCGGGTGGCTCAGTGGTAAAGTCCCTGCCCACCACCACGGAGGTTGTGGGTTACAATCCACCGTGGTGCATCCGGCTTTGTCCAACGTCTATGTGAACACAACTGACCCGTGTTCAGGGGAGGGAAGCCGGGCGGGAGGAGGAGGATATATGTCACTGTATGTACTCCTATGGGCTGGGGGGGGGGGGGGAGGAGTGGGACGAAGGCCCTACGTCCTGCCGGTGGGGGCTCCTCACTGGCAGGTGAGCCAATAGGAGACAACACAGAGATGTGTGTGGGGAGGAATTCATTGGCATGACGACTAAACTGGGGAGAAACTTTGAAAAATCACACCCAGTGTGAAGTGAGCGGTGCTATTTATGAGTTATTAATGTCATCATGCATCTCGGTAGCCAATCACAGCACGTCCTGCGAAGTGACGTGCTTACATTGTTTACATTATTATTAATTTCATCATGCCCTCGCTAGCCAATCACAGTGCGTCTGCGAAGTTTGAAGTTAATTTCATCATGTGTCTCGCTAGCCAATCACAGCACACCCTGCAAAGCTTAGCCTATGGGCGTGTTTTCCACAGCATGGCGTCACAGCGAAAGACAAATGTTCACGACGGAAAGAAAAACTTTCACCACAGATGGGTCCTAAACCCTCTTATAGGAGCGGTTGCACCGCTCAAAAATGATGCTACTAAGTTAAAAACATGTAATAAAAATAATGAACACTGAACACTGCTCACAATGTGTCGCTTTGTGACGTAGATCTTAGATATTAGAGGGGGGGGGGGGGGATGGACCAATTACAAAACCCTGTGGGACTCCAGTCAATAAAGTATACAGAGTTAACTGGTTAAGTATAAAGGTTTATATACAATAAACAATATTGATACTGTGAGAATTACATGATCAAATATACAGTTTTCCTCAGTCTATTCTTGTGTAAAAATATCAAAAATCAAATATACATAAAATATGAGTTTGTATCATAAGAGACACAATATGACACTGATATTTACATCATCATCATCATCATCATCAGTGTTGATGGACAGTATTTATGATACATATTTATAAATGTATGGAGTGGAGGTTTGTTCACTTCTATCTAATCTAATCTAAGATCTAAAGCTCCCTGTGGTGATGACTCATTTATACCATAGAGTTTGACATTAATATGGATTTGACCAGGGACCCCCATTTGAACATATTTGTGCCAGGGACCCCCATTTGAATATATTTGTGTCAGGGACCCCCATTTGTACATATTTGTGTCAGGGACCCCCATTTGTACATATTTGTGTCAGGGACCCCCATATGATCATATTTGTGCCAGGGACCCCCATTTGAACACATTTGTGTCAGGGACCCCCATTTGATCATATTTGTGTCAGGGACCCCCATTTGAACACATTTGTGTCAGGGACCCCCATTTGAACACATTTGTGTCAGGGACCCCCATTTGATCATATTTGTGTCAGGGACCCCCATTTGAACACATTTGTGCCACGGACCCCCGAACAACATTTGTGTTGTTACAATTATCAAAAATAATATATAAAAAATCCAATGTTTTTCTTTTTCAAATAGCAGATCTACAAGCTCACAACGCGTTGTGAGCTTGTAGATCTGCTATTTTCAAATAGCCAATGTATAAAGGGGGTTAACGTGTTTAAACTGATTTTGAGACCACTGGTTCTCAAAGTAGGGTCCAGGGGCCCCCGGGGTCCTTGGGGGGGTTCCAGGGGGTCCCAGGGGGTCCTTGAGGGTGTAACCACTTTAACCGTGTATTACTTTGGTATTGGAAAATAGCAGATCTACAAGCTCACAGTGTGTCATAATCTAATGTGTTGCGAGCTTCTTGTCTTATGGGTCAGGGGTCAAAAATCTACAGGAACTTTAATGTGTGACTGTCACTCTGCTGCTTATTACATCATCATGATGATGTCACCGTGATGTCATGATGAGTCACTCATGCCCAAATATGGAGTCCATGACGTCAGACTCAGCTAGTCTCAAAGTATCCTGGCAACAGTGGTAACCATGACAACCTGCACTCACTCAAACATGTTGAGTAACCATGGTGACCTGATGTCATCCTCACATAGAGACTCTATCTCTGCTCACACAGACACACTGAGGAGGAGGACCCCAACCCAAACCCAGCATAGAGAGGTTCAGAGAATGTATTCTGGAAGGTGTACAGGTGTACCAGTGAGTCAGAGGACCCTTTATAGAAGGACAGAGTCCCAGCAGGCCGGTCCAGATACACTGATACTCTGTTGGAGTCAGAGGGACTGATGAGGACAGTGTCCTTACTATTGTGTTTGACAGTGTAACTGTTACCATAACTACCACCACCACAGTCCAGACTCCAGGACTTGTCATTGTATCCAAGCCAACAGTCACCACCACCTCCTTTCCTGCTGATCCCTCTGTAAGTCACTGCTATAGAAACCCCTCTACTCCACTCTACCTCCCAGTAACAGCGTCCAGTCAGACCCTCTGTACACAGAACCTGAACCACTCCATCAAACCTGTCAGGATGTTCAGGATATGATTGACGTCCCCATGTCACCTTTCTGTTGTTCTCAGACAGAGAGAGGTAGTTGCGTGCTGTGTTTGTGTCCAGAGTGAGAGGATGGAAATCTGATGAGAAAAACAACACAGTAAACATTAAATACATCATACACTGACTGGGACACACACACACAAACCTCTCTCTCTCTCTCACACACACAAACCTCTCTCTCTCTCACACACACACACACACACACACACACACACAAACCTCTCTCTCTCTCTCTCTCTCTCTCTCTCTCTCTCTCTCTCTCTCTCTCTCTCTCTCTCTCTCTCTCTCTCTCTATCTCTCTCTCTCTCTCTCTCTCTCTCTCTCTCTCTCTCTCTCTCTCTCTCTCACACACAAACCCCTCTCTCTCTCTCTCTCTCACACACACACACACACACACACACACACACACACACACACACACACACACACACACACACACACACACACACACACACACACACACACACACACACACACACACACACACACAGTGAGTAAATGTTTACATTAAGTTTATGTGAAATGACATCAATGTGGAAAATACACAGTGGTGGAAAAAGTACTCAAATGTTTTGCTTAAGTAAAAGTATCAATACTGCAATGTATAAATACTCTGTTACAAGAAAAAGTCTGGAATTCAAAATGTACTTTAGTAAAAGTACAAAAGTTTTGCTATTAAAATGTACAGAATGTCTCGTTTCACAAGTTTTCAAATGTATACATTTAATAAAAATCATTTGAATAGCAGAATATATGAATAGCAGATCTACAAGCTCACAATACGTCGCGACGCGACGCATTGTGAGCTTGTAGATCTGCTATTTTCAAATGGCCAAAATGTATATAGGGCTGAAGTGGTTAATGTATGTTTTGTAAAAATAATCAAAATCTACAAAGTAACTAGTAACTACATTTTTCAAATAATTATAGTGGGGTAAAAGTACAATATTTGCCTCTGAAATGTAGTGGAGTAGAAGTAAAAGTACTGGAAATTGGAAATACTCCAGTAAAGTAAAAAATACCTCAAAATGTTACTTGAGTACAGTACTTGAGTAAATGTACTTAGTTACTTTACACCTCTTAAAATACTGTTACATCAAAGGTTCCTAAACTTTTAAGGCCGCCCCCAAATAATCATTTGAACTACGGAAAACTACAAAATAATCATTTGAACTGGGGGCCCCCCAAAATTATAATATTTGAACTTGGGACCCCCCAAAATAATCATATTTGAACTGGGGACCCCCCACCCTGACAAGCACTTGTCAGCGTGGGGGGAAGCTGTAGGAGTTGAGGAGTCATTTAGTTTGACTCGGTTCCAAAGATAAATATTGTGAAAATAGCCGATCTACAAGCTCACAACGCCTCAGCGCTGTGAGCTTGTAGATCGGCTATTTATAGCCAGGTCATTTATAGTCGATTGGCTATTTATAGCCGATCTACCACTTATAGATCGGCTAGCTTGTAGATCTATTTTGTAGATCGGCTATTTTCACAATGTTTGCCTCTTTCTTACGTAATATTTGACAATTTGGCCATTTGGTGTTAAAAAGGTCTTAAAAGTCCTTAAATTGTAACATTATAAATGTGCAGATACCCTGTATACACTTATACTGTATGTTGGTTTGTTTACTGTTGAGTGAGAAAACAATGTTACACATTAAGATAATCATCTGGGGACCCCCCAAAATAATTCGGGGACCCCCTGGGGGTCCCGACCACGAGTTTGGAAACCACTGTGTTACATAGAAAACATTCAGCATCTACAAGTTAGCAACACCTCACACCATGGTGTGAAGCGTTGCTAACTTGTAGATCGGCTATTTTAGTTATTTTTCATTTTTTAATGTTTTTCTGTACTACAGTATTTACATCTACAAGCCCATCTACAAGCTGACAACATGTCACAATGCAACATGTGAGCTTGTAGATCCGCTGTTTTTGAAATAGCCAATCTACAAGCTCACAGCCTGTCATGATGCCAGACATTGTGAGCTTGTAGATCGGCTATTTATCTTATTTTACCACAATCCAATCTGCAAGCTCACAACCTGTCACAATGCAACTCGTTGTAAATTGATAGATTGGCTAGTTATGTATTAGAAAATAGCCGATCTACAAGCTCACAACGCTTGTAAATCAGCAATTTAATTAATTAATTAATCTAAATGAATACACAATATGTCACAATATGAGGTGTTGTGAGCTTGTAGATTAGCTATTTTGGGAATATAAATCGTCTTCAAGCTCACATCGTGTTATAATGTGACACGTTGTGTGCTTGTGGTAATTTCAAATATAGCCGAAATATAAATTCAGACCCCGTCACAATGTTACCCATTTTGAGCTTGTAGATATTTTTGCCTACTTTTCAAATATAGCCGATCTAAAAGCTCACAACGCATCATGATGTGACGCATGGTGAGCTTGTAGATTTAATTGATAATCTATAGTCCAATCTGCAAGCTCACAACCTGTCACAAAGTGAGGATTTGCGAGCTTGTAGATCCACTGTTTAAAACATCAAAAGTCCATATAAAAGTTCATCACACATTAAACAACATATTGTGAGTTTATGTTTGAAATACAGCTGATCTACAAGCTCACAACCTGTCACAATGTAACTCATGAGTTTGTAGATCTGCTACTTTTGAGTTTAAAACAAAACCAAACAACAAGCTCCCAAGCAATGTGATCCTTTTGAGCTTGTAGATCGTCTACCTTAAAACAAAAAAAATCAGCTGATCTACAAGCTCACAACACATCACACTGATGTGCTTTGTGAGCTTGTAGATCGGCTGTTTTTGTTATGTTGCATATACTGAGGTCTGAGGAAGATCCAGCAGGCTTTAAACATCACATTCATGATGGTAATAAACCATTTAACTTATGGATCATAATTATTCCAGTGCAGAGTTCTGCTCTGCATCTGGCTTTTTAAATTAGTTTGGATGAGCGTGATCTTCTACATAATTAACATTAAAGGGATAGTTCACCCCCAAAATGACCTTTTTCTATCAATTAGTCACTCCATGGAGACTTGAATTCATGGATATTTTTTAGTTTTTGTCTCATTCCTAAGCCAATATTTTGATGACCAGCAGCGGTTCCGGTAGGAGACACAAAGAGTCTCTCTCCTTTGTGTCTCCTACCAGAACTGCCTACCGGTCCGCTGGTCATCACATTATTGGCTTAGGAATGAGACAAAAACTAAAAAATATGCATGAATTCAGTAGCAATAGAAAAAAAAGAAATGTTTTGGGTGAACTATCCCTTTAACAAAACAAAACAAAAAGCTGTATGTATGCTGAAATGTAAAGCCCAAAACATTTATTAATGTGTTTATACTGTGCGACCTAGTGTCGAAATGTGACACGTGAGCTTGTAGATCGGCTTTATTCTAAATATTGCCGATCTACAAGCACACAATATGTCACAATGTGAGGCGACATATTTTGTACTTATGTGCATACCACCACGGGCCAAGACACCATCACACCAGAATGAAATGTTTGGAGCAGGGGAGTCTGGTGCAACGCTCAGGTCCTGGACCTGGTGAGACGAAGGAGGAGCCCGGCCAGGAGACAACCCACAGAGCCTAGTCCCTCCACGTGCCAGAGCCTCCCCGAGTCCCGGCAGAGTATTTCCGGAGAAGCGGACTGAGTGGCCCTGTCTTGCCCTATAGGACTGACCGTGGGTAGCTACTGGGACGTAAGTCGGGGCCTGATCAACCCTGGCTGGGTCACCTGGGTGAGGGTGTATGTTGCGAGACCCGAAACATCCTATGACCCCAGGCTACAACACTGATGATACGTCCCAGGTGCATCCATGTGATGTTTTTCGTTATAGTTATTCTATTTATAGTGGCTCATAGGAATTTATAGACTACGTGACAAGCAGGAATAGATTGGTGACCACCGGAGAGACGGGTGACAGCCGGAATGTAGACGGCACCCAGGAGCAGTTTGGGTTGGCGCCCCAGTCTGTGTCTTCCGTGAGGAAGAAGCCCAACAAATCCACGGTGAGGCCTTTGGGAGGACCATTCAAGTAAGACGCAAGGGAGCCTGCAGTACCACCACGGGCCAAGACACCATCACACCAGAATGAAATGTTTGGAGCAGGGGAGTCTGGTACAGTGCTCAGGTCCTGGACCTGGTGAGACGAAGGAGGAGCCCGGCCAGGAGACAACCCACAGAGCCTAGTCCCTCCACGTGCCAGAGCCTCCCCGAGTCCCGGCAGAGTATTTCCGGAGAAGCGGACTGAGTGGCCCTGTCTTGCCCTATAGGACTGACCGTGGGTAGCTACTGGGACGTAAGTCGGGGCTTGATCAACCCTGGCTGGGTCACCCATCCATGTGATGTTTTTCGTCATATACGTGACTTCCTACGTTCAGTATTCATTCATCTTTTTTTTACCGTGAATTTGGGCGGACACTCAAACTCACATCTGCTCAGGAACAGACTTATATGCCTCAAACCTTTCATATATGTTATGTTATTAGAATGCCTTATTCTTCATGAAAAATCAAAGACAATAGTGCCAAACCTCAAATAATGTTTTTATGTGCCCAGAATGTGTCAACAATTAAAAAAACATATGTCAAAGATCTATTGCTTGGATGCATATGGTAGACATGATGCAAATTCAACCAATTTGTATTTCTTTTCAGTTGACACATTTAGAATTATTAGGTCCCTCTGCGTGTTTTCCGTTTCTGCAAATGTGGCCACAGTTTCACATATTGGACTTTCATGCCAACATGTATTGGCATGAAATGTATTAATTTATAATATTGACCACATCACATCATGTTATGTCTTATCATCTGATGAGGATACAGTATGGATGAAATCTAGCTGTGTCCATAATATCCATTCACCATTCTGACGTAGGACAGGATATGTTGTTAATCCTAAGGACAGGTTTATCCTCAGTAATCAATAAAGTGTGATCTGGTCCGTAATCGGATCTCTATTTCCTCAGTCAAATGTGAGCATTATTTAATAGAAAAGGCTTCTATAATATCCTTTCCACGTTTTATTAACCTATTATTTGGTGGTGAGGTTAAACTTTATAACTTCTTATTCTCATTATGAGAGCATTACTTTATTAACGTTCAGCTGATCCATCGTTCGATCGAGGGACTCACTTCCAGACAGAACAGATGTACAAGTTGTCAATGTGGTGCGACTTGACACGCTGTAATTTGGCAGATTTTTTTTTTCTTCACGTGGGTTATTTCTGGTTGCCTTTTATGGTGTTAAATGGGGCGTGGAACAATACAAAGGATCTACACGGGAGCACACTAGTAACTTTAGAACAAAAATGAGATACACCTGTGATCCACACAAATCATGGCTCTGCACCCTCTTTCATGAATCACACGTCAGAATTGACTTATCCCAATATACATATGTTATTTATGACCAGGATATACACCTTATTTATGACCAGGATATACACCTTATTTATGACCAGGATATACACCTTATTTATGACCAGGATATACACCTTATTTATGACCAGGATATACACCTTATTTATGACCAGGTTAGTGAATGAGGCCCATTGTTTCTGTCAACCCACATGATCTTAGTTTTCTGAAAAACGTAAATGTTTTATTCAAAATAAATAAAAAGATTCATGTTGCTATATCAACATCTAAAATGACACAGATGCTTTCCTGGTTTTAAAGGTATAACAACGTATAGGCTTTCCAGGTCTTAATGGGTTAAGGACCGGGCCAAGAGCAGAGAAACCTCCTGAATTCCCTGGAAGCTCTACTGAAGAGTTTTCAGGACAGTATCTGGGGAGGGGCCAACACACTATAAAACAGCAGTGGTGGAAAAAGTACTCACATTTTTACTTAAGTAAAAGTATCAATACTGCAGTGTAGAAATACTCTGTTGCAAGTAAAAGTCCGGTAATCAAAATTTACTTGAGTAAAAGTACAAAAGTATTGGCATCAAAATATACTTAAATTAACAAAAGTAAAAGTACCGAAATGTATATAGGGCTGAAGTGGTTCATGTATGTGTTTTAATAATAATATAAATCTGCAAAGTAACTAGTAACTAAAGCTTTCAAATAATTGTAGTGGAGTAAAAGTACAATATTTGGCTCTGAGATGTAATGGAGTAGAAGTAAAAGTATTGAAAATGGGAACTACTTCGGTAAAGTAAAAAATCCTCAAAAGTGTACTTAAGGACAGTACTTGAGTAAATGTACTTAGTTACTTTACACCACTGTAAACAGTGTATAAAATGTTAATGTGTGATATTGACACAGACAGACAGATACTCACATTTTGTAATGAGTTGAGGTTTCAGCCAATCTTCTCCTCCATGTTTCACTCTGTAGGAAACAGAACAACAATGCATCAATGTCTAACTGTCTAACACAACGTCTCCACTACCTGACACTACAGTGTTTCTCCTATCATTATCTTGGCCCTGCAGCCCATCCAGACATACTCACTGCTGCCCAGTTTGGATCTCATCAGCTCCTCAGACTCCACCTTAACCCCTAGCACTCCACTCTCCTTTATCCCTTCTTAATGCAAGTTTACGATGCAGATATATCTTGTTCTTAATGCAAGTACTATGTTACTATGCAGATATATCTGGTTCTTAATGCAAGTTTACTATGCAGATATATCTGGTTCTTAATGCAAGTTTACTATGCAGATATATCTTGTTCTTAATGCAAGTTTACTATGCAGATATATATTGTTCTTAATGCAAGTTTACTATGCAGATATATCTTGTTCTTAATGCACGTTTACTATGCATATATATCTTGGATATGTCTTGTTATTTCTCAACCACTAATGTACAGAATGTTATTTAGATAGCATGTTGTTTAGACATCTGAACATATCCTGATAGATGCTGTGTTGACTCTGGACTTGATAAAACACAGTGGACCAACACCAGATGACATGGCACCCAACATCATCACTGACTGTGAAAACTTCACACTGGAGTCAACACAGCATCTACCAGGAGATTTTAGAGGACTATGCAGAGTGCATAAATTAACATACTTTTCAGATGGTCCACATTTCTGTATAATATATCATTTTTTTATGCACAATGCATCTAGAATATATGAAAGTTTCACTTGTTGAATTATATTAAGGAAGAAAATTAACTTTTTGAAAAGGATCTGTGTATATATATAACCTTATTTGTTTGTTGGTTAAAGTATTAACTAAATATACATATTTGATTCTATTTGTGACTTTGTGTCAGAGTGAATACACAGTTAAGAGACACATGAGGGAAACACTGCACATTCACTGTACTATCCAACATGGACACAGCCCAAGTCTACTCACATGCAGTTCTCCAGAACTGAATCATTCACCATGTTGAGGCTCAGGTCCAACTCTCTTAGGGAGGGATGAGAGTTTACAGCTGAGGCCAGAACTTCACAGCATCTCTCTGACAACCAGCAGTGAGTCAGTCTGAATGAAGAATGAAACACCAGATTAAAAAATAATAATAAATGAAACACGTTACAATATACATTATTCCTGGATTGAGAACCTGGACTTGGCCGTGATGGACTGTCAGGGTTTTGGACTAGTGACCCAAGAGGTGCAAAGGAAAAAATGAAAGAAAGAAAGCAAATACAACAAGGATACAATAAAACAAGAAAATAAAGACAGATTCTTAAGATAAAGTTCAGCTCACTTGTCCCACTATAGTTAATGCATTTGCAGATTTTAATACAAAGCTGTTACTGCCATCAAACACTCATCACAAGATAATTTGAAAATTGCAAAGTCAACAAGGCTATCGTAATGTTTCTCACAAATGTAATTTAAAATGTTTGAGGATGTTCCTGCTCTCTGTGCCTCATAGGTATTTGTCAGTTATTTGATCCTTTTTAAACTTTAGACCAAATAATAATCTATACGAATGAGAAGTTCATCAACCCCAAATGTTTTCTCCATCACAATGGTGAGTATTAGGAATTCAGATCTACAGAGTTCAGAAATATGTTTCATAGGAAGGAAAAATATACCACATGCTCATAGGGAGGTAATCGAGATCACCTTTCTACCTGCAAAACTTTTTAAGGGTGATCATCTAGTGAAATCTCTATTCCTGAAATGAACGCTTGCACCCATTAATATAAATATAAATAATCAAAACTAGAAGATGACGATCTGACAAAATACATCCAACAACGATAGTGTAATTTTGTATTTCAGCATGGCAGGACATGGAGATAGGCTTAGGTTCCCATGATATGAATCTTATTAATACATTCTCACCACAGCATTCATAATATATTCACATAATACAGTACCTAATAACACAGAATTGATCAAGATCGGGTGAATGTATCTTACCTTAGAATTTCCAGTGTAGAGTGCAGACTCTTCAGTCCAGCAGAGAGCAGTAATCCTGAGTCCTGCAGGTCGTTTTCGCTGAGGTCCAATTCTCTCAAATGAGAAGGATTAGAGCTGAGAGCTGAAGCCACAACTTCAACCTCTGTCTGTCTGAGGTTACAGCCAATAAGTCTGTAAATACAGATTAAATAAGAGACTATCACAACAAATTATACCTAGTTCACTGTCATGGAAGTTAACTAAGAGATCTCCTACTGTATCTAGTTATACAGACATAAACAGTTTAAGTATGATCAGAGAACAGGGAAGTAAACAACAGATGGAAGTTAATGTAAGTAAATCTGAGTAACCAAGCTCACTGTTTAAAAAGCCATCCTCTGTACATCCCTTCACTAATGGTATGGTCCATTTCTCATATGGTATGGTCTGTTTTCATGGTAGAATAACTCATAAAGAGGAAACATGTGAATAGTTTGAGGACTTGAGTTCTGCTGTTGTTCTGTGTGTACTAAGGTTGGGGTCGTCTGTCGGCGATTGGATTAATGTCCAATTGATGTTGGTTACCTTCATGTTACATGTGTGCACTTCACCTACAGTATGCTGAGTAAACTAATATAGTGTTGTCTTCCATTAAAGGAATATTTCACCCCAAAAAATACATTTCCCCTATCAATTAAACCTTGAATTCATGGAGATTTGAGTTGTTTAGTAATTGTGACATTCTTGAATCAATAATCCAATATCCTACTACTTTAATTAAAATTCCCACGCTTTGGTGTATGTCCCAGGTTGGCCATCACACGAGGTCTCCACTTGCCTCCAAACCTGCCACAGACTATTGATCGGTGCTCTGGCTAATGCCTAGGCTTCTTTCCCCACCTTTGATGTACTTACATATTGTACAGTTAATATAAAACTACATTATTTTTATTCAGGCACATTTTAGCCACCTTTTGTTTTGGCCGCTAGGCCCACCCTACTGCACATGTGTGACATAGGAGCAGTGTCCCATAAAAAGGACAAGGACTGACAGATAGAGATCTCCATATATGGCCATATCAGTTGGATCACTGGTGCACCGTAGATGTGAGGGCCACGAAGCGGCCCGAACCTCTAGTTTGACTAAATGACATTAATAGGAAACCAATCTTAACAAGAGCAAAACCATACTTAAAACATTCTCTTTAAACCTGGATCATCAGTAGGCTCATAGTGATTACACTGTGAGAGTTGTTTTGGAGTTTATGTACTTTTCTTTAATATAGTTTTGCATTGTTTTTCTACCACAGGAGACACCGCTAATATTCTATTTTGGCTCAGGAATGCAACCCCCCAAAAAAAGGTCTGAGGTGGGGGGAGGGGCAGAGTGTGGAACGGTCAACAACACTAGACGTCACAGAAAGACTGAACAGAGGGAAGAGAGCAATGTTCAACCAGCAGTTGAAGGTGTGAAATGATTAAAGTGAGAATGAGCAAATACATGGCATATTTACTGACAAACATGTGTAAAAGCTTTACAAACAACTGATTGTTAGACCAGCATTAAAAATAAAAAAGATATATAATGATGGTTTAGGGTTTTGAGCTCCGGGTTTTATGCCCCTTTAACAGAGTAAAGGAGCTCAACAGGTGAACTGTGGGAGTTGTAATAAAATTATTGAATATGGAGCTTGGACAAACATAGGTTGTTTATAAGTTGTCCATGGATATTCAGCTGTACTACAGCATTGGTAATGGCAATTTTATTCAGGCACCAGGCACAACACTTTGGACACAAACAACATATCTTTAAAAATATTGCCAAATGTGTGGATCAAATGACCCCATGACCTTTCCTCTAGCTCAACCTTTGTACCATTTTCTCTTTAAAATGGTGCTATATTATGTTATGTCAAAAGGCTGTTGTTTACATTACATCGCATGAGAGGGACTCGCTGTCCAAATAAACCAGACCTACAAGCTGTCAAGATGTTGCGATGCAAAGCATTGTAAGCTTATAGATCTGACACCTTTGAACTTTCACCAAAGTAAAGAGGGTTTAATGTTTTTTATGGTGTTAAAAGGGACATGGAACAATGCAAATGATGAACACATGAACACATTTGATTTGGTGGACTTCATCATCTGATACACGTGAGACACACACAAATCAAGGCTTTACACAGCCTTTCATGAATCAGACGTAGCTCTTTATTTAGACACAAACCTAAACTAAAGAATATAGCAGAAATGTTAAGAGCTGTGTGAACGAGGCCCATTGAAAAAAAATATTTTAAGTTCCTCTACTGAGAGGATGGCAATGTCAGTGGGTTCAAACCATTGGTCTGGTGGGGGTAACCAGCATGGCTTTTAGACTCTTAGTTTAGTTTTTACCCTGCTTTATTTTGTTCTGGCCTTTATTTGCACATACACACAATACCACTAGTCACTATTTGAGACACAGACAGCATTATTGGAACTTTTATGTCAACCTTCATTTCTAATTATAGTGTTAACTGTAATGTCAGACTGACTCTAGGATGTTTCTATTCACTACTAACCGAGCCTTTCTGCAGTTCCTCACAGCTGGGATCAGTCTCCTTCGCCCCCCCTCTGATGTGTTGTATTTGTCCAGGTCCAACTCTTCCAGAACCTCCTCTGATGTCTGCAGCATGACGGCCAGAGCTGAACACTGGGTCTCAGACAGTTCCTCTGTTCTGTTCTCTGACTTCAGGTACTGTTGGATCTCCTGATGTACTGAGTGGTCATTCATCTCCATCAAACAGTGGAAGATGTTAATACATCTGTCAGGAGAGGCATCGTTTCTGAACTCCTTCAGGTTGTTGATGGCTCTCTGGATCTCCTCTGGGTTGTTCTCTGTCTGACCCAGTAGGCCTCCTAACAGACTCTGGTTGGACTCCAGAGAGAGGCCATGAAGGAAGCGGACAAAGAGGTCCAAGTGGCCATTTTTACTCTCCAGGGCTTTAGTGGTGGCTTTGTTCAGGAAGTCATCCAGGGAACTGACTTTTTTGTAATGTTTAACATGAAGAAATGTCTTCAGTACCTTCACGTTCCATTTCTCTTTGAAACAGTTGAGCAGGTAGACGGCAGCCAGAAACTCCTGGATGCTCAGATGAACAAAGCTGTAGACCGTTTTCTGGAACAGCACACTCTCTCTTTTGAAGATCTTTGTGCACACTCCTGAGTACAATGAGGCTTCTTTCACATCAAGACCACACTCTTCTAGGTCTTCTTGGTAGAACATGATGCTACCTCTGTTTAGGTGCTCAAATGCCAGCCTTCCCAGCTTCAGAAGAACATCCCTGTCAGTCTCCATGAGGAGCTTTTGAGTCCCCTTTTCCTTTTCTTTCTTTTTCACCTCATGAGTCTCATACTTCTGCTTCTTTCTCTTTGTCTGAACCAACAGGAAGTGGCAGCACATCTCAGTCAGGGTCTTGGGCAGCTGTCCTATCGTGTGTGTCCTCAACATGTCCAGCAGAACGGTAGCAATGATCCAACAGAAGAGTGGGATGTGACACATGATGTGGAGGGTCCTTGATGTCTTCAAGTGTGAGAGGATTCTGTCGGCCAGCTTCTCTTCACTGAATCTGTTCCTAAAGTACTTCTCCTTCTGGGGGTCTGTGAACCCTCGCACTTCTGTCACCATGTCAACACATCCAGGAGGGATCTGATTGGCTGCCGCAGGCCTGGTGGTTATCCAGAGGAGAGCTGAGGGGAGCAGATTCCCCTCGATGAGGTTTGTTAACAGTACGTCCACTGATGATGTCACTGTGACATCAGAAACAATGTCATTGTTTTGGAACAATGGAAACCTGCTTTCATCCAGACCATCAAAGATGAAGCCAACTTTCCAGTCAGAAAGCTGCTCTGCTGTGACCTTCTTTAATGTTGGGTGGAAATCATGGATCAGTGTGAGAAGACTGTACTGCTCATCTCTGACCAAGTTCAGCTCTCGGAATGAAAAGGGGACCAGGAGATTTACATCTTGATTTTCCAAACCCCTTGCCCAGTCCAGAGTGAACTTACGCACAGAGAATGTTTTTCCAATGCCAGCGATGCCCTTGGTCAGAACTCTTCTGATGGGTGTCTCCCTGCCAGGGAGGGGTTTAAAGATGTCACAGCAGTTGATTGGTGTGTCATGGAAGGTCTTCATGTTGGAAGCTGTCTCAAGCTGTATCACCTCATGTTGGCTATTAACCCCTTCACTCTCTCCCTCTGTGATGTAGAGCTCTGTGTAGGTGCTGGTGAGGGAGGTTCCAGACTCTTCTGTCATGTGGTCTTTCACATCATCAAGACTGTTCAAACTGATCTTATAATCATTCAAATCAACCAGCAGACTGACATCTGAAATGAGATAGAAAACATATGTTTAAACATTCAGCCAGAAATAACACAAGTAACACAATATCAGTTGTTTTTGTCCAGAGTTGATAGTTGTTTAGCTTCATTATTTGCACTTAGATATTGATACAAACAATAATTTGAACAATTACTCTGACTAAGATTTCTGCAAATTAAGCATTCAATTTATTATATACATTTTTTAATGAGTGCAAATTATGTCCCGTCTTACCTTGTCCAGGTGTGGTTTGACTGGGTGACTTCAGTCCAGGAGATGTTCTGAATGTCTGTCCACACTGGGGACAGCCATAGTGTCCTGTTGGAGCAGACTGGTCCCAGTATGAGGTGATGCACTGTCTGCAGAACCAGTGTCCACAGCTGGTAGAGACTGGATCTGTCAGAACCTCCTCACACACTGAACACCTGGACGCCTTCTCTGTCACAACACAACCACTCCTCTTCCTCTCTCTGTGGAGATGAAGACAATTTATTACTATATAATAGTCTTTAATATCTACATATCATATAATATGACATAGCATCATTGATATGTTCACACTGCATTGTGTTGATGTACAATAATAATCTCCACTTCATGGCACTATATGGTATATTCATAAATCTTTCATTCATAAATTATAAAAAGTGTGCATTTGTCTTATTTTTGACTGATTAAGACCTCACTGGCAGGTGAGCCAGTAAGGTACAACATCAGAAAAATGTATCCAATTGTGTTAATTTGCTGTGTACTTTAACTAGTTGTAATAGTATTTTTTGCTTTAATAAACAACTACTATTGGGAGTGGTGGGTTCTCCTATATCTTCTTGACTTGGCACCAGTTCAAATCCTAGCTGCTGTATTGTCAACAAGATGGAGATATGAGGATATTGGATATGGATATTATAATATAATGATATTGACAAATATTAGTTACCCAACTTGTTTAAAGGGCAAAGGTGACAGGGTCTTTGTAGTACAGATCCTTGATCAGCTTTCAAACATCTATTTGACACAAAACCTGTCATCTATCATAGCCTATTGCTGCATGTTTCATGATGTCCACAATTTAAACTTTTTCCCCCCCTTTTGTTCTGTTTTTTAGTACAACCAAAGTAAAACTAGTTTATATATTTAATTATTTCTACGTGGATTCATTCTCATTTTTTTCCAGTTAAAGTTCACATAGATCAGTAATCTTACTTTGTGTTTGAAGGTCCAGGTTCATTACTGAAGTTCGAAGGGAAAGCCTTAGACTGATCACTCTTCATAGACACACAGCTGGGTGTTGGAGACTCTGGTCTGTGGTGAAGACTTCTGGAATCATACAAATGTTTATGAAATTATCATTTGAGTTGAAATATAGTTTGTTGCACAGATATTCCTTTTAATAATGTACAGAGTGGCTGCAGAACAGGGTTAACCGTACAGGGAACAACCTTCCAAGTAGACCAATCACAGCTCATGATATACAGCATGCAAGACATCATGAAAGAGAACCACCTCAGACCCTGAATGCCTTAAACACCTTCTGAAGAGCATGAACGTTGGGTCATAGCTGATAATGTATGAAGAGCATGAACGTTGGGTCATAGCTGATAATGTATGAAGAGCATGAATGTTGGGTCATAGCTGATAATGTATGAAGAGCATGAACGTTGGGTCATAGCTGATAATGTATGAAGAGCATGAACGTTGGGTCATAGCTGATAATGTATGAAGAGCATGAACGTTGGGTCATAGCTGATAATCTATGAAGAGCATGAACGTTGGGTCATAGCTGATAATGTATGAAGAGCATGAACGTTGGATCATAGCTGATAATCTATGAAGAGCATGAATGTTGGGTCATAGCTGATAATCTATGAAGAGCATGAACGTTTGGGTCATCCATGCCTTGGTTGTCCCACACGAGCCGCCACAGTCTCGTACATCATGTTTTGAGGTGAGTGTTCAGCAAAAGTGCCAATCAAAGTGACTGTACTGGCCAATCACAGCGTGTCTTTTCTGGAAAACACATAACAGAATAACATCTGTTTATCAGACTGTAGCGGCTGTGTGGGACAACCAAGGCATGGATGTGTGTGCAATGACAACTAACAACAGATTGATGGAAAAAAACAACGCAACAAATAGCGTAAGAAGTGATATGCTTATGAACTACGCTCTATGCTATGAGGACTGCTGGGGAAACTGGACGACAGGGGCAATTCTGCAAAATAGACCCCATGGCAATGGCAAGTCATTTTGGAGCAATATAAGTAGGACAATGAGCCTATTATGTTATGTAGTCTGGAGTTGTCCTTTAAGTTTCTTTTCAAGATTCTTCATAAGAAAAATCCTAATTGAAGTCTAGTCAGATTCAGGACATGTTCTTAGAGGGCATAATGTTCATAATGGTGTTCTTATAATGATGAATCCCATATCCTTATAACTTGAAGGGGTGTGACAGTTGATCCAAATTATCATAGCGTCACCTTGCTAAACTAATGGCCTAAGTCATTTTTTGAGGAAAATTATATTTTTGCCTAAGTCAGCTCCTCATGACACTGGCCACCTCTGGTAAAATCGCCCATCTCCTAATTGAAAAGGATCATGCTGTTCACTTCCCCTTTTTGTGACTTAGGCCAAAAAATAGGCCTTTTTTTTGGCCTAAGTCACATGGTTTTGTGACGTAAGCCAAATAATTTACTGATTTAGTCCATTTTGTATTTGTATTTTTCTTTTTTTTTTGGCCTAAGTCAGATTTAATCCTATTTAAACCTATTTAAATCTCTTATGTTACATAACTGACAGACAGTGTTATTTCTATTTAAATAGCCATAATTTGTTACAAACATTGTGGGTGAAATGATTAGGAAATATCATATAGTTTTGTTTTGGATCAGTTTTTTATTTTTCCTGAAAAACGTAAAAAAAATAATCACACCCAGTGTGAAGTGGGCGGTGTGGTCACATTGGTCATCACAGTGATGGAAGAAGTGATGGAAGAAGTGATGGAAGAAGTGATGGAAGAAACCATAACTTAAAAAAAAAACAAATTTATGTTTTTTTTTAAGTTATGGTTTCTTATAGGGCTATGCACATGTGTCATGTTTCCCTAGCCAATCACAGTCCTGAATAGACTGTGATTGGCCAATCACGGTGCAGGGTTAGGGGGGTACATTTGTGGCCAATCACAGCGCAGGATTTGGTGTGCAAATATCCAAACCTCACATATAATTACTTAGGCCATTAGTTTAGCAAGGCGACGATAGGTAGATACACCACCAATCCTAATTATAATAAAGATATAAATTGTGCATTTGTCTGATTAAGACATACATTGTGTCCTCACTGGCAGGTGAGCCAGCAGCAGCAGTAAAGACAAATAAAAAGTTAATTTGCTGTGTAGGCTACTTTAAACTCTAACTTGTAATAGTACGTTTTTGCTTTAATAAACAACTTCTATTGGGAGTGGTAGGTTCTCCTATATATTCTTGACTTGGCACCAGTTCAAATCCTAGCTGCTGTATTGTCAACAAGATGGAGACATGAGAGTGATTTCTGACAGGCAGGAGACTTGTTACCCCAACAAGATGACATACAATCATGGATATTATAATATAACTAGAAGTACTGTTCCTGAAGAAACAGTGTGGGATCGCTAAGAATGTTGATAGTATCAAACTAGAAAGTACTTTTCCTGATTAATTCTGTTACCTATTTATATTACATATTGTGATGTCACGTGAAGCTTGACCAATCCGAAAACGGGTCCAGTCCTTCATAAAAGTATGAAGGACTGGTTAGGGGTCAAAAAACGGGGGGAATAATAATAATAAATATAGCTGCAAGCAGTGATAAGCGGGGCCAGGGAATAGAGAGAGAGAGAGAGAGAGAGAGAGAGAGAGAGAGAGAGAGAGAGAGAGAGAGAGAGAGAGAGAGAGAGAGAGAGAAAGAGAGAGAGACTAATGAGGAGTGAGTGAGGGCAGGTGTGATTATGGATTGAGAGGGAATGACAGCAGGTGAGGTGGGTAGATCCAATCCATGGGAATAGGCCAGGTGGACTGTTGCTGTTGCTCACTTTCTAAAAGAACATAATTATGAGAGAGAGAGAGAGAGAGAGAGAGAGAGAGAGAGAGAGAGAGAGAGAGAGAGAGAGAGAGAGAGAGATAGAGAGAGATAGAGAGACGGAATAGATTGAAGAGAGAGAGAGAGAGAGAGAGAGAGAGACGGAATAGATTGAAGAGAGAGAGAGATAAACGGAATAGATTGAAGAGAAAGAGAGAGAGAGAGAAACGGAATAGATTGAAGAGAAAGAGAGAGAGAGAAACGGAATAGATTGAAGAGAAAGAGAGAGAGAGAGAAACGAAATAGATTGAAGAGAAAGAGAGAGAGAGAGAGAGAATCGGAATAGATTGAAGAGAGAGAGAGAGAGAGAGAGAGAGAGAGAGAGAGAGAGAGAGAGAGAGAGAGAGAGAGAGAGAGAGAGAGAAAAGGAATAGATTGAAGAGAAAGAGAGAGAGAGAGAAACTGAATAGATTGAAGAGAAAGAGAGAGAGAGACTTGGAAAAGGAATAGATTGAAGAGAGAGAGAGACATGGAAACGGAATAGATTGAAGAGAGAGAGAGAGCGAGAGAGACATGGAAACGGAATAGATTGAAGAGAGAGAGAGAGACATGGAAACATAATAGACTGAAGAGAGAGAGAGATGGAAGCAGAACGGATTGAATGGACATCTCAACCTATTGCCATTAACAGGAATCGAACACTCAACCTTCGGATTGACAGGCTGCAACACTACCTATAGTGCTATAGCTTTGTCCAGGCTAAGGTTGTCTGTTGAAGATAAAAGTGAACCAGTGAAAGCAGTCGATCTACAAGCTCAGAAACACGTTGCTATCTGAAAGGTTTTGAGATTGTAGATCGGCTACTTTCAGAATGAAGTATGTCATACATTGTAAAAACATACCTTCTCAGATAAGCATTTCATGTTATCTTTATCAATTGCATATGTATTCATTAATACAGTCTTGTTGTTTGCAATGTACTTTAAATGAAGACTCCACCAAGGGAGGCTTGAACCGGCAACCTTGCTGTTGTGAAACATGCACTTAAGCGGGAAGCCATTGGACCAACAGACCTGATCCAGTGAAAACGGAGGTCAAACAGATGATACCATTTCACG
>NC_137613.1:2961263-2970821 GCF_963280865.1 Gymnoscopelus braueri | reverse complement strand
GATCCATGTAGCTTCAAACCCCTCCTCCATTAAAACACATGCACAGGCGCACAGCACACACACACACACACACACACACATGCACACACACATGCACAGGCACACGCACACAAACACAAACACACACATGCAGGCATGCACACACACACACACACACACACACACACACACACACACACACACACACACACACACACACACACACACACACACACATGCACACGCACATGGACACACACACACACGCGCTCGCGCACACGCACATGCACACACACATGCACACACACATAGACACACACGCACGCGCACACACACACACACACACACACCTGCACACGCACATAGACACACACACGCAAACACACACATGCACATGCACTTGGACGGACACGTACACACACACGCACACGCACACGCACACGCACACGTACACACATAAATGTAAAGCAAAAAATGTGTTTACCGTTTATCAACTGCAGTGTAAAGTGGCCTGTACTGTATGTGTGTGTCCTTGGCATTTAGCCGTATCTCTCTCCATATGGGGTTTGTACATGTGTGTGTGTGTGTTTGTGTGCCTTTTGCTGCATCATAACCGCCTGAAAACATACACGATAAGATCACACACACACACACACACACACACACACACACACACACACACACACACACACACACACACACACACACACACACACACACACACACACACACACACACACACACACACACACACACACACACACACACAGGCGGCGCCAGTCAAACTCCATTCCATTTCCATACGATTGGACATGTCCGTCAAAATGTATTGTGAAGGCAGTCAATTGTCATCTTATCAAGCCTGGTTGGAACAGAATACTAAACCACAGTAAAACCCACAGTGTCAATGTATCCATGTGTAACTCTCTCAGAGTTAACTTAAAGACAGGGTAAGTACTTTGGTTAGAATAAAGGTCCTTACACACCGGGGCGATTTTTTTCATGCGAATAATACGTTTTTTTTTTAAACCTTACAAAGTCAATGCAAGCTTCCACACCAGTTTCGCGAGCGAAAAAGCGTCTTTTAATTATTCGGAACGAGTTCGAATTTTGCGTATATTCGCATATTCGCCGGTGTGTAACCGCCTTAAGTGTTAAATAGCTCTATATTCTGATGGTACTCATTGCTATAGAGTGTTTGTTCAGTAAAAGGAGTCTCCACGTCTCTCCAGCTCTTTATTAAACAGAAAATGCATTTTCAGTGCTCTCTCCTGATTGGCTTAATGTTGTCACCTACCTGAAAATGTACTATATTCTGTTTACTAAAGAGCTGGAGAGACCCCTGTGACCCAACAAACGCTCTGTAGCAATGATTACTATCACAATATAGTACTTGAACCTTTTTAATAAAAAATAAATAAATACCAAAACAAATCACTTACCCTACCTTTAACACTGGACTTAAGACTGGATGTAAGAAAGAACAGGTTAAAGGAGTAGTTCACCCAAAAAAATACTTATTTTCTATCTTACACACCCCATGAAGCATTGAATTCATTGAATTCATGGATATTTGTTTTGTTTTATTCATTCATAAGCCAATAAGTCGATGACCGGGTGGTCCAGTAGGAGACACAAAGAGTCTCCTTTGAGTCTCCTACCGGATATATTAGCATCTTTTTGCCGGTTAAATGATTGGCTTAGGAATGCGACAAAAAGTGAATGAATTCATGGCTTCATGGGGCGTGTAATTGATAGAAAATAAGTTGTTTTTTTTTGGGTGAACTACTCCTTTAACACTGGACTTCTGACGTAAGAGAGAGCAGATTAATACTTCTTTACATGGGGGGGGGGGGGGTCTTGAGTGATATTTCTAAGAGTAGTGTGACTGTCACTGTATCCTCATTACCACCGTTATGATTAAGTCCATTAATCACAGTAGCGGTAAAGCCTACTAATAACATTAGCATAATGTATGTTAATTATCCTGTAGTTCAACCCTTTGTGGACATAATGTAGATGATCTAAACTATAATACCGGCTGCTTCCTAAACCTCTTCAGTTCCAGACCTAAAACATCTCTTTTTAAAACATCTATTTTTGTCTCATTCCTAGGCCGTATAGATAGGCAGCGCGGTTCTGGTAGGAGACACAAAGGAGACTCTTTGTGTCTCCTACCGGAACCGCTGCTGGTCATCAAATAATTGTCTTAGGAATGAGACAAAAACTAAAACAATATCCATGAATTCAAGTGTCCATGGGGTGACTAATCCATAGAAAAAAAGTATTTTTTGGGGGGGGGAACTATCCCTTTAACATGTATTGTTGTTCTTAGTAGGAATAAACACAGAAACACCCGGGAGGAAGTAGACTAAGAAAGGGGAGGAGACAAACTGAGTTCCTGTTTTACACAAAAAAAGGAGGTGATGCCCTAGAGGCAAAAACACAGGAAAAACATTGTATTTTTTCCCCTTTTCTTTTTTTATTTACCGAATGAGTTCCCAGACTGGGGAAACAGTATAGTGTAAAACATAGCCTATAATACACTAGCAGTAAAAAAAAAAACAAAAAAAACATAGCCTATAATACATATAGCCTATAATATAAAAACATATCCTATAATAAAAACATAGCCTATAAAACATAGCCTATAATATAAAAACATAGCCTATAATAAAAACATAGCCTATAATATAAAAACATAGCCTATAATAAAAACATATCCTATAATATAAAAACATAGCCTATAATAAAAACATAGCCTATAATATAAAAACATAGCCTATAATAAAAACATAGCCTATAATAAAAACATAGCCTATAATACACTAGCAGTAAAAAAAAAAAACTAAAAAACATAGCCTATAATACATGCCTATAATATAAAAACATAGCCTATAATATAAAAACATAGCCTATAATAAAAACATAGCCTATAATATAAAAACATAGCCTATAATAAAAACATAGCCTATAATATAAAAACATAGCCTATAATAAAAACATAGCCTATAATATAAAAACATAGCCTATAATAAAAACATAGCCTATAATATAAAAACATAGCCTATAATAAAAACATAGCCTATAATAAAAACATAGCCTATAATATAAAAACATAGCCTATAATAAAAACATAGCCTATAATATAAAAACATAGCCTATAATAAAACATAGCCTATAATAAAAACATAGCCTATAATACATGCCTATAATATAAAAACATAGCCTATAATAAAAACATAGCCTATAATAAAAACATAGCCTATAATACATAGCCTATAATATAAAAACATAGCCTATAATACTAACCTATAATATAAAAACATAGCTATAATAAAAACATAGCCTAATATAAAAACATAGCCTATAATAAAAACATAGCCTATAATACATAGCCTATAATATAAAAACATAGCCTATAATAAAAACATAGCCTATAATAAAAACATAGCCTATAATACATAGCCTATAATATAAAAACATAGCCTATAATAAAAACATAGCCTATAATAAAACATAGCCTATAATACATAGCCTATAATATAAAAACATAGCCTATAATAAAAACATAGCCTATAATACACTAGCAGCACAAAAGGGCATTTCAATAAGAGACGGGAGGAGATGGGAGTGTGTCAGTACTATGGGGAGGATGGGGGGTGTAGAGCTGAAATGTCACCATAACACTTCATAGAGGCAGACAGAGGGGGGGGGGGGGTTGGGGGGATAGGGAGGGGGTCCTTACTGACGATGATGGTCAGAGACAGACTCAGACACACGCGGAGAATAACAACTGAATTTATTATTATTACTCGCCTTTGTTTGCTCATTCAATTCTGATCGGGTCGGCTAATAGGGACACAGCATACCCCTAGGGGTCTGCAGAGGTACTGCAGGGGTATGTGTCGAGAGAACGTAGAAAATGGGAGAATCCATTTCACTGATATGTTTAATAATACGCATAGCTTGTAGATCTGCTACTTTTTGCTATTTTTTTTTTATTTGAATCCTGAAAAGAAACAGTTTTGGAGATATGAGTTTTCCACCCGACAAAGACGACATGAATGACATCGTTGCTATTATTATCCGACATGGTGCTGAGATGCAGTGGAGTCCCAGAGGGCCGTGCGTACAGTACGTACGTGTGGAGGACGCACTTGACGCCACACTATAATAAAGAGTGATTAAAGGCCGATGTTGGCAGAACATTTGTGACAGCGTGAGGATTAGATCTTCGTCTCAGTAGAATCTCCTTCAGATGCAGTGGTTCTCAACCAGTGGTCCGGGGACCACCAGTGGTCCTTGAGGGGGTTCCAGGTGGTCCCCAGATAAATGGTGGAGAGTTGGTAACCAAATGGACCCTTATAGATCTTTAACTCTGAGAGTGTAAAATGAAACCAAATGGACCCTTATAGATCTTTAACTCTTAAGAGTGTAAAATGAAACCAAATGGACCCTTATAGATCTTTAAATCTTGAGAGTGTAAAATTAAACCGAATGGACCCTTACGGGTCCATTCGGTTTCATTTTACTCTCTCAAGAGTTGAATTATTGTTAAACAATTAATGAAATAATTGTTATTTTGATCAACGGTTGCCTGTCATCTCTCCTATGGAACCAACATCAATACAACATGGATGGAATTGTGGACAAAATCTTATCCAACGATAACAACATATTCTAAGCTTTGGCAGTGATGTCATACTTTGGTGCTCTGTTATTACTGGTCTGATTGTACAAACTGATCAGGACAGAAAATGACACCAGACTGAAGGGGTTTACTTTACACATCCGGTAAAATCACTGTGTACACAACATTTCCACACCACAAGCATTTTGTCTTAACTGCCCTTTGTCAAACAACAACAATCTACAATTCTTATGGAAGGACGTTCTCACAGTGGAGGGGAATCCACGATTGAAATCTATCCAGATGAACTAGGCTGTTAAGCCCATGAAGATGACATGATCTGGAAGGACGGCCTGTTACACTCAGACCTCGGGACGTTAAGTAGGATCCTGTAATGACCGAGACGTGACCAGATTATGGTTAAGATGAGGAGCGACCATTATTCACAACCCGGGACAACCAACCACTCTAATGGTTTAATAACACACTGAACGATACAGATTTTACAATCTGAAAACACTGATTCACACAACAAGCATTCACAGATGCATACGAGAGCATCAAATGTGCATTTAACAACAACAAAAAAATCATTCTACTACTCTGCCAACAAATGTGGAATTCCTGACATTAAACGATGTGAATCACTGGTTTTTGTCAAAACTCGCCTGAAAAAGCATCTGTCGACAAAAAACAAACAAAAAGAACTACAAGTCACACACACAGGTGTGACTGCAGGCAGGGCCATGCAGTTATGCCTTATATGGGGATTGGTGGGGCGGCTCCTATGGTAATTAGGATTCTAATAATTGGATTGGTGGGGCGTCTGCCTATGATAATTAGGATTAACTGGCACACCTTCACATAGGAATTCACTTAGGAAGAAATGTAAGAGGAAACCTATAGAGAGAGAGAGAGAGAGAGAGAGAGAGAGAGAGAGAGAGAGAGAGAGAGAGAGAGAGAGAGAGAGAGAGAGAGAGAGAGAGGAGAGAGAGAGAGAGAGAGAGAGAGAGAGAGAGAGAGAGAGAGAGAGAGAGAGAGAGAGACAGACAGACACAGAGAGAGACAGAGAGAGAGAGAGAGAGAGAGAGAGAGAGAGAGAGAGAGAGAAGAGAGAGAGAGAGAGAGAGAGAGAGAGAGAAGAGAGAGAGAGAGAGAGAGAGAGAGAGAGAGGCAGAGAGACATAGAGAGTAAGTCTAATGGCCTCCAGCAGTCACAGTGGTTCATCATCCTATCAGGGCCAGTGTGTCAGTGAACACAGAGAAACTCTTCTCTTCCACCAGCCTGACCAACCACAGATATTAGAGCTTCACATAAGCCATGAGCTTCTTCCTTTTTTGTCCTTCCTCCACCGGCTACATAATATAATACTGTCTGTCTGTCTGTCTGTCTGTCTGTCTGTCTGTCTGTCTGTCTGTCTGTCTGTCTGTCCGGGCTATTCAAAAATAGCAGATCTACAAGCTCATAGCGCTCATGCCGCACTATGAGCTTGTAGATCTGCTATTTTTGAAAAATCATGAACATTTATGCAAATCTTTGAATAAATATTTTTGGTTCTTAGAGGGTCCCTGGAAAAAACATATTTTGAGATGGGGGTCCACGGCCAAATACATATCATTTTGGGGGTCCTTGACAACCGCTGATATTATAGCAACATTTTCTTTTCAATACATTGTGTAGATGCCTTCCCGTACTGAATGGGTGAAGAGGCTAAGTGAACAGCGGTGATGATGTCACTAGAAACATGATATGGTGGAAACCTCATACGTCCAAAACACTTACTTTTCAGGATTCAAATAAAAAAATAGCAAAACAAATAGCAGATCTACAAGCTGGAACACCGTGGCTTCGCGCCGCATTTCTGCTACTGTACTTTTGAAGCTTTCGTGTGACGCTGTGTAGTACGACCAAGGAGGGACGTTCATTTATGAGAAAGCACAAAAAGGTTCAAACTACGGAGATAAGAGGTTTTCTGCCCGACAACACACAACGATGTCTCTTTTCCCTCTGGCTGCTTGTACGAGGATCAGGGAGAAGAATGGCTGCTGTGTCTGAGACACCTTGACATTACAATACCACTGGAAATGAGATGTCACCGTATCGCCGTGTCGGTGTGTCTCTGTGGCACCGGCGGGCGGGCGGGGCAGCGGTGCGCCCCCCCCCCCCCCCCCCCCACTCTAAAATTGTCTCATGTTCCAGCCAGTCAGTGACTGGCAGCCAGCCGTATAGCCTACTACTGTATAACGGATGAATTATTCAAAACACGGCATTTCAGGAAAGCAATGATGTTTTTTTCCTGGATGCAGCGCATGGACACAAATGGAACGGAATAATAATATATGACACACGTGTGGAGTTTACAGTGTCTGTGTTAAAGAGAGGCAACTACTTAACCTAGTGATTCTAAACCTTGTTTTTGTTTTGTTTTTTCATTTCAAGGACCCCCACAGTTTGACATGTGTCAGGCCGTGGACCCCCATATGATACCATGTTACCGTGCAGAGTTTGAACATTAATAATGTACAAACACACTGATAATTCTCCATTCTCCGCACCTTATGGCTAAACCGTGTGTACTGTATTGTACTGGATGGATATGCCATGTGTAAATATGTAGATAACATAGTTCTTTCTTGCTTTTTACCCCCTAGCCCGTTACGCATCCATTTGGTTCCATTTGTACACTCTCAGAGTTACACACCAATAAACGGTCCCGTTCTTTAGGACACACATACGGGTATTTCGGGCTGTGGCCGAATCCGCCATTCCTTCCCCAGGTGAAACAACACAGCTTTCATCATTGGAATTGCATTACGGAACGCTCACATTGTTACATTTTATGGGTTTATTTTATCATAGTGCAAGATATGGTGAAATATTGTAGTGCAGGTCATTGCAACAATCACCGATCTTGTGAAAAATGAAAAAAGGACCGTTCAAATATTCTAAACTTTCCGCGATTTTGCCAATAATCATATAGTTTTTGCCGGGGTCAAACAAGGGAATCATGTGACGTTGATCCCCTTCCCCTATTGGCTCATACTAGGACATGACGTACGTGTAGGCAGAAGAATAGGTGCAGAAACAGTGACTCATCCACAGCATGTTGTGTTGGGTGTGAAGACGGCGGGATTAAGCGCTGTGTGTGTGTGTGTGTGTGTGTGTGTGTGTGTGTGTGTGTGTGTGTGTGTGTGTGTGTGTGTGTGTGTCTGTGTGTGTGTGTGTGTGTGTTTGTGTTTGTGCGTGCGTGTGTGTGTGTTGCTGGGGAGGCGCCGCTGCGTGTGTTGTTTATGCACGCATGCATGCACATTCTGCAGATCAACAATAACAGGCCAATGCAGGCAGGCTTTAAGATATTGATTGAGGCTTAGTGATTGTGTCAAACCCCCCCCCCCCCGATTCACACCCATCAGTATACGGGCCCAAGAAGCATGGAGTTGGTTGCATTGCCATCAATATATCGGTTACCATCAAGGGAGCTGCACTCGATTGGTCGCAACACACAGGCTACAGGACTGATAGGCCTTTTATTTATAGTATACAGTATTTAGACAGGAAAATGGGAGAGAGAGACGGGCAGTGACACACAGCAAAGGTCGTCGGGATCGGGACTCGAACCTGCGACACGCTGTCAGGCTTGTTGCATTGGAGCCTTGGTGCCCATACCGCTACGCCATGCAGCGGTCCGGGCCAGGACAGACTGATAATAACCTCAGTCCAATTCCATGAAGAGAGCTGTGTTTTATGTGTCAGTTATACTATGGAATAGTCTTCCAAGTGAGATGCGTAACACCAAAGAGAAAGCCTGTGTTTACATGGAAAATTAGACTGCATAATAATGTACACTCAGAACATACAATAACATCTATCTTACATACCAGACTGATAGTCCTACTTTTGGCTATTCAAATATAGCAGATATACAAGCACCGAGTGCCGCGCTACGAGCTTGTATATCTGCTATTTATGTATATCTTTTTTTTGTAACACATCTTTGAATACATGTGTTTTTACAAACATTTTTAACTCAAATCTTTGCTTTTGTGCGGGTCCCTGTAACAACATATTTTGAGATGGGGGTCCGTGACCAAATCCATATCATTTTGGGGGTCCTTGACATGGAAAAGGTTTGAGAACCACTGATATAGAAAGTTACGTTTTTCAGAAAACTGATAGGATTTAGAAGACATTAGTAGAATGGGCCTCAGGCCTTAATGGGTTAAGGCATCGTCAGCTAATGGGGATCTATATAAATAAACAAGTATAAACAGACTCTGGTCCAGCATGTGGTGACATGTTCCTCCTGCTCATCAAAGCTCTCCTCCTCCCCTCCTGCTCTGCTGTTTTAGTCAGTGGAACCAGAAGAGAGGAATTTAAATATAAAGCAACGCTTTTCTTTGTAACCAAACGGCACCACATGTCACTGTGTTTAAAGATGGAGCTGTCATCTATCTTCTCTGTGTGTGTGTGTGTGTGTGTGTGTGTGTGTGTGTGTGTGTGTGTGTGTGTGTGTGTGTGTGTGTGTGTGTGTGTGTGTGTGTGTGTGTGTGTGTGTGTGTGTGTGTGTGTGTGTGTGTGTGTGTGTGTGTGTGTGTGTGTGTGTGTGTGTGTTCAGACACACAGCCTGCAGCCTGTAGGCCTCAAAGCTGTGTACCAACATACTGCAAGGTGGGGGAGGGGATAGTATATATAATATAAGCACTGAGCACACATACATACCCATGCACACACACACACACACACACACACACACACACACACACACACACACACACACACACACACACACAGTGCACTGGGCTTGCCTTGCACCACATGAAGAATTGAAGAACAAGGATTAAACAAACCTGCTGTAAACAACAAGGACCCGTTATAAATCACATCACTGTCACTGTCAAATGAAGACCTCATGTCCACAACCATTCCTTTAAAGAACAACACACTAT
>NC_137613.1:2931263-2956263 GCF_963280865.1 Gymnoscopelus braueri | reverse complement strand
TATATCTGCTATCTTTTGAAAAGCCCAAAGTATAAAATAATGGTTATAAGGAACAAAACAAATCAATCTAAAATGTTACAATATGCCTTCCTGGATTGAATGAGATAAAACAACAGGATTTCATGGTGTCATTGATGTGAAGACAGTGAAGACATGTTGCGTTGTTGTGCGTCATCCACTGGTCTCAGCACTCTGTGATAAACTGAGGATGATGTGATCTCTGGAACTCAGAGCTAAGAGCAGGATTTCAATTAAAGCTCACAGTATCTGCAAGCTCCTCGGGCGCTCTTTGTGTGTGTGTGTGTGTGTGTGTGTGTGTGTGTGTGTGTGTGTGTGTGTGTGCGTGTGCGTGTGCGTGCGTGTGCGTGTGTGTGTGTATCGTCAGATGAAAGCTCCCCTATATAGGAGTTTGATTCAATGAGATGTGATTAATCTTTATCTCGCCCAGGAGAAGATAACCGCTCGCTTTCCAACCAAACACCAGATTAGAACTTACATATATTTCCACACGATTATGCACAGCAGAGAGAGGAGGTGTAACGGATCGTTTCTATACAGTGTTTGTCTAAGAGATAAAATAAAGGATCTCTCTCTCACCCAGTGGTGTAAAGTAACTCAGTACATGAACTCAAGTACATGTACTTAAGTAAACTTTTTAGGTATTTTTTACTTTACTGTAGTATTTCCAATTTTCAGTACTTTTACTTCTACTCCACTACATCTCAGAGGCAAATATTGTACTTTTACTCGACTACAATTATTTGAAAACTTTAGTTACTAGTTACTTTGCAATTATCAATTATCAATTATCAACGCGTCGCGATGCGATGCGTTGTGAGCTTGCAGATCTGCTATTTTCAAACATTTTAGTACTTTTACTTTTGCTGCTTTAAGTACATTTTGACACCCAATACTTTTGTACTTTTACTCAAATAAATTTTGAATTCTGGACGTTTACTTGTAACGGAGTATTTCTATATTGCAGTATTAATAATTTTACTTAAGTAAAATATCGGAGTACTTTTTCCACCACTGCTCTCACCCCCCCCCCCCCCCCCCCCCACACACACACACTGTGATGACTTCTTCCTCTCTCTCTAATATTCATAACAGGACCTCCATCATCACAAGCACAATCTTCAAATGCACCGCGCCGCCGCTGCTGCTGCTGCCGACTATTGTATATTAATGTGGTGGAATTAGCATACGGCTTTATTGAAATATTAATGTGCTCGGTTGTGCTCCGTCTAATGATGTGGGAGGAATAGCGGGGGGAGGGGGGGGGGGATGGGGGGGGGGGCAGGTAGTTCAGGGTGGGGGGGCGGGATCACGACGTCAAACACAGAGGTGATGAGAGATGACAGCGTGCAGCGCGACCGGCAACGTGTACGAGCAGTGGCGTAAAGTAACTAAGTACATTTACTCAAGTGCTGGTACTCAAGTACACTTTTGAGGTACTTTTACTTTACTGGAGTATTTCCAATTTTCAGTACTTTTACTTCTACTCCACTACATCTCAGAGGCAAATATTGTATTTTTTACTCCACTACAATTATTTGAAAACTTTAGTTGCTAGTTAGTTATTATTACAAAACATACATAGTTATACATTAACCACTCCAGCCCTAGATATACTTGTCATGAATTATTACATTTATCTGCTTGAATCACTCATCTACGTGAGCATAATTAATACCTGTGATACGATGACTTTTTCTATCCATTCTGTTCTTGTCCTTGTTTTCAGATCTTCTGGTCATGTCAGTGCCCAACACTGTATATTCTCTATGTGTGTTTATTGCACTTCAGAACTTGTCCTGTGATACTGTCTGGTGTCATCTTGTTCTGCGCGCACGCCACTCAATTGAAACATCACTCACCACCCTTAGTTAAATAGAGGCTCTTCACATGATTGGTCAACCGAAATCACAATGTTGTGTCAGATGAAAACGGCATAATAGAGCCAGTGACATTAGTTAGACTACTTGAAACAACCCTTGCTTGGCCCTCTGCACTTGGATTGTCTGGGATTAGCGCGGTTGAAAGACCAATCAGAACGAGTACAGATATAAAAGTAGTTGAATACATAACAGTACATTAAGTGCCCATACCCTAGGTGGGGTTGGCAAAAGGGCCTCTCTGTGTGGAGTTTGCATGTTCTCCCTGTGTTCCCTAGGGTAGGTACCCTCACAAAAACGTGCAGTAATCATGGTCACTATACTGCCTCCCCCTGGCCAGCCGGGGCGCCTGATGGAGGGGAAAGGAACTGGTTGGAATAACGTGTTCCTTCCACGCGCTACGTCCAACCAGGGAAACTCTCCCTTGTCAAGAAGGTCAGTTGGCTCTCATGCATTGAAGGAGGCATGAGCTCGGCCCTGGCCTCCCTAGGTTGGCAGAGGGAAGGTAGTGCCCAGGATTACATAGACAATTGGCACTGGGTGTAAAAAATAGGGTTACAAAATCGTGGGATAAAAAAAACTAGAAAAAAAAAACTGTACATGTGGGTGTGTGTACACATACAACCTCAAAGAGCTGAATTCACACCCGCAGAAACAGTGTTCTGCTTCCGTGTTCTGAGAGAGCGGCGAGCGGAGGTCCAACAAATTGTCCAAGGGCGAGGAACAAGACTAGGCAAACATTGTGTACACATCAGTTGCATTAGAAATTGCTACTGGTGATGCAATTAATTGGGCATCAGCGATAAAAATAATAACTCTTCCATCCTGGTTGTTGCTGAGGTGTTTATCTGTTGAGGTGAACAAGCCTTCAGCATCTCAGCAGACATTATCGTATACAAGCAGTATTTCACACATGCATCTGTCCAGGGCTGACTCTACACACTACAGTACACACTACAGTACACACTACAGTACACACTACAGTAAAACACTACAGTAAAACACTACAGTACACACTACAGTACACACTACAGTACACACTATAGTATACAAACTACAGTCTGTTCACTACACAGACCGAGGATTAGTATCCATTGATTGTGTCTCATCTGCACTTTTGCCTTCAGGCTCTTGGCTGGGATGATAAACCCTGAATTCACCCAGAGCCATGGAATGAGATATTACCCTATACCTCCCCCCAACACACACACACACACACACACACGCACACGCACACGCACACGCACACACACACACACACACACACACACACACACACACACACACACACACACACACACACACACACACACACACAGTATTAAATAAGTCATCAACATGTATGCAGTATGTTCTTTATAAATAACCTGTGGTGTGTACACTTCCTATCTCTTATACCGGTTCGATTCTCCCCAGGCTCCTTCTCCTGGCTACATGTCGAAGTGTCCTTGAGCCATTTACAACCATTTACAATTTACAATGTAGTCATTTATCAGACACTCTTTATCCAGAGCAACTTATAATACACATGGTAAACACAGAATGCAGAGAGACAGTGTAGTGTCTCAGTAAACTATAGGATCATAGAATACAGAGACAGTGTAGTGTCTCAGTAAACTATAGGATCATAGAATACAGAGAGACAGTGTAGTGTCTCAGTAAACTATAGGATCATAGAATACAGAGACAGTGTAGTGTCTCAGTAAACTATAGGATCATAGAATACAGAGACAGTGTAGTGTCTCAGTAAACTATAGGATCATAGAATACAGAGACAGTGTAGTGTCTCAGTAAACTATAGGATCATAGAATACAGAGAGACAGTGTAGTGTCTCAGTAAACTATAGGATCATAGAATACAGAGAGACAGTGTAGTGTCTCAGTAAACTATAGGATCATAGAATACAGAGAGACAGTGTAGTGTCTCAGTAAACTATAGGATCATAGAATACAGAGACAGTGTAGTGTCTCATTAAACTATAGGATCATAGAATACAGAGACAGTGTAGTGTCTCAGTAAACTATAGGATCATAGAATACAGAGACAGTGTAGTGTCTCAGTAAAATATAGGATCATAGAATACAGAGAGACGGTGTAGTGTCTCAGTAAACTATAGGATCATAGAATACAGAGAGACAGTGTAGTGTCTCATTAAAATATAGGATCATAGAATACAGAGAGACAGTGTAGTGTCTCAGTAAACTATAGGATCATAGAATACAGAGACAGTGCAGTGTCTCAGTATACTATAGGATCATAGAATACAGAGAGACAGTGCAGTGTCTCAGTAAACTATAGGATCATAGAATACAGAGAGACAGTGCAGTGTCTCAGTAAACTATAGGATCATAGAATACAGAGAGACAGTGCAGTGTCTCAGTAAACTATAGGATCATAGGTAAACCATGAACCTTTGATCCTATAGTTTTCTGTGACCAGTTGAAAAGGTATAAAAAACACTTGAGTAAATGTACTTAGTTACTTTACACCACTGAGATTATAGCAGAACATTGGGAGTGAATGTAAGTGCTCCTGACGAGTGGGCTGCTTTCTCGCACAGTTTCCTCCACAGCGTCTGTCTGAGTGAACGTGCACCGTATAGATAGAGCACATAACATTTAACCATGTCCCAGCGGTTACAGCGCAGTGTAAAATGTGAAGCACGTTGTAAAGCTACATCTGAGTGAGTCGGAAAAAAAACAGATAAAAATCATTGCATAAACACAGTCCATTTACCATGCAGCCTACATACAGTCTGTTGTCCCTTCTCCTCTGCAGTCTGCAGGCCAGCACAGTGACAGTGGTGGAAAAAGTACCTACTCACATTTTCTACTTAAGTAAAAATGTCAATACTGCAATGTAGAAATACTCTGTTACAAGTAAAAGGCCTGTGTTCAAAATGTTACTTCAGTAAAAGTACAAAAGTATTATAACCCTAACCCAAATATACTTTAAGTACCAAAATTAAAAGTACACAAATGTTTGAAAATAGACGATCTACAAGCTCACAACGCGTCGCATCTCGACGCGTTGTGAGCTTGTAGATCTGGGTATAAAACAGGGCTAAAGTGTTTAACATATATTTTATAATATAATAATTTATATCTGCAAAGTAACCAGTAACTAAAGTTTTCAAATAATTGTAGTGGAGTAAAAGCACAATATTTGCCTCTGAGATGTAGTGGAGTAGAAGTGAAATTGGAAATACTCCAGTTAAGTAAAAAATATCTCAACATTTTACTTAAGTACAGTACTTGAGTAAATATACTTAGTTACTTTACACCACTGCCATGCAGCCTACAGTATCCAGTCTGTTCTATCTCTCTCCATGCAGTCAGAAGGCTGAGTCCAGGGCCAGCACAGTGACATTGACATTGCTGACATCCACAATGTGACTCCAGCAGCACATTAGTCTGTCGGAGGGCAGCCGTCGTCGTCAGACAATAACTGGCATTAATATTTAATTTTAAACTATCATTTCATGGACCAGGCCTGAGTAATAACCGCCTCATGGCCTGCAGTGATATGCACCGTGGCTGCTCTATGTGAGCTCTAATGGAATTCTGAGCTCTCCCCCAGGACCATATGCTGCATGATGCTCACAGAGAGAGAGAGAGAGAGAGAGAGAGAGAGAGAGAGAGAGAGAGAGAGAGAGAGAGAGAGAGAGAGAGAGAGAGAGAGAGAGAGAGAGAGAGAGAGAGAGAGAGAGACTGTTCATCTTATGCTGCATTCACTGTACTACAGCATGGCTACTGTGGGGGAAACAATGACAAATAGCATGCAAAAAAACATTGCGATTATTTTTGGTTGGATGGGAACAAACTCGGCCACTTCCTCAAACGTAGGCTCAAACAGGTTCAGTCAGTCAGTCAGTCAGTCAACATTTTGACTGATGGCTGAAGAGAAACGTTCCTCTTTTGTCATGAAAACTCAATACAGCCGACACGCTGTGAGTCACATGGGACAGACAGATAGATAGATAGATAGATAGATAGATAGATAGATAGATAGATAGATACATAGATACATAGATATAGATAAGATAAGATGGATATATTCCATTATTCATCCCGCTGGAGGAAATTCAGGTGCCAGAGGCAGCACAGCAGGAAAAGTTACGGATACAGTACATTATATTAGTCATTTAGCAGACACTTTTATCCAAAGCCACTTATAACAATAAGTGCATTCAACATAGGTAGGCAAGAAAAATCACCAGAAGTCTTAAGTGCATTCTCTTCTAAAGCAAGCAACTAAGAGTATACCTAGCGCTAAGGTAGAAGTGACATATATCAGCTACCTACTTTCTTAAACAGATGAGACACATAGGAACATCAAATGAGCAAGAGCTAGTACAGGTATAGGTACTACAGTAACATCACAATCAAGACGTAGAGTATACACCTGGCTCAGAACACAAAGACAGCCGTATAGACGCTCTATAACAATCATCCTGCCTGATGCAGACCGAGATAGAGAGCAGCGAGGTAAGACTATATAGTTCTGACATCAGCACCAGCTAGACCACAGGTAACGTTACAGATGACAGTCGATGCTACAGTATAGTCACACAACACTGTGATGCTAATATTACTGCTACAGTGCTATCATAGTGTAGCCTGGGACCAGACAAATCTGCCAGTGCAAAACATAAATGCCCTCGGCGATTTGGGTCTGTCTCCACTCCGTTGTGAATCAATGTCCTGCTCCCGAAGTCTGGAGTGACAAATCTGGGCCCAGTATTCAAATATGGGACACTGTAATTGGTAGTTGGCTGTGTAGGTCTAACCAATTGCGTCCAGAGCCATTATTTTGATCCCGCCTCTTGGGAAAAAAACGTCCTCATAGAAGCACCAGACTCATATCCACGCGACTATTACTACTACTATGTTATTGTAGTGTCATGGTGGTCGCTGCAACACCTGATTAGAAGTTGAATTGAACCATAAAAACAGATAAAGCTGTGTGTGTGTTCAGCGTCCACACAGCGTGGCACACTGACTGCTGCTCGTCACGCGGGAGGCGGACATGTTGTCAAACACAAACAAACGCACAACAATCACACACACACACACATCACCGCAATCACATCCAACAAACACCCTGCCAAGCCCCAATCACTTTGCACAGCCAGACCCCTGAGAGAACCCCCCCCCCATCCGTGGTGCTGCCCCTCTTGTTTGTGTCTGGAGCCTGGATAATGTGATTAAAAACACAGAGTAGTTGATTACGGCTCAGAGCCACGCCGCCCGTCTGATTGAAACAGGGAATAATTGTGTTACTGTTCGTATCTGCCACGACCCAAACGCTTTATCAGCTCTCTGTGTGACACCGGCCAATTAAAACCTTCACAGCCTCACAGAATACCATTGCTCTATAGTTGGTCGTAGAGCAATAGTTGATCGTTGGTCTTCAACGTTTTCAGGCCAAGGACCCCCTAGCTGAGAGAGAATTGAAGCAGGGACCCCCTACTCTATATTGTATAAAATTGTGTTTCAGATTAAACATTTTTTGTTTACGTGGTCTCACTGGTCTGCTCTTTTTCCCCTCTACACCTATAGCCTCTTTGCCAAAATAGCCGATCTACAAGCTCACAGTAGATCTGCTATTTTTGGCCAAAGTTCTCCTCAGAAAAAAATATTATCACACAAAGATTTGGCGGACCCCCTGTAGTAACTCTGAGGACCCCCTGGGGGTCCCAGACCCCCTGTTGAAGACCCCTGCTCTATAGGGTGGACAACCTTCTATATGCAAAACGGCAACAGGATAGGTGGGCACCAAGGAAGAGTGGGCACCACGGTGTTAAATGGGCAATGTTTTCCAAAATGTTAAACGCTAAAATCTAAAGTATACATAATTAGAACACGCTTAAACATTCGACAATTAAGGTTTAATATATGTACAATTGCTACAAATTGCTACAAAACCTGTAGATCCAGTCATTTTGGACAAAAAAGCCGATTTCACATCGAGGTGCCCAGATGTCCCTAGTGCCCACCTATCCTGTATCCGTCCAAAACTGTTCCTTTTTTATTATTATTATGGTAAAAAAAATCATTTTAAAATAGTGAACATAGCCGATCTACAAGCTCACATCGTGTTGCATCGCGATGCGTTGTGAGCTTAGTAGATCTGAATTTTTCACTACTTTTATGAGATTTTTTTCTTTTTTTAAGTTAAATTATGGAGATTTCTGCGAGGATACGAATCTAAAACAACCGCATGCTGCAGAGGATTCTGAAGATAGAAGAAGGTGTTGAAATATAATAAAACACATACAAGTGTAAATGTGTTAAAATACAGTATATTTTCAGCTTGGCTTACAGTACATTGTCCCGTTGTGTCAGACAATGGCTCTAACTGTAAAAAAGAAACCCAGCCAGAGAACTTTTTCACAGTAACATGAGAACAGATGATGCCTTGTGTCTCTGTGACTCTGTAAACCATTTTAATTGGCTCTTTTATACTGGCGCGGCGGCTTAACAATAGAGCGACACGGCCTGCGTTGGCGAGGCTTTTGATAACTGCAGGCTTCCAACATAAATAATGCATTTCAACAACGCTGACAAACAAACAAAATATCCCTCCATTGTTACGAGGAACAATGGCTAATTGGCTAATAATGGTTGTACATCATGGATGAGTGGTGTTAGGATGTTATAACACCATCCAATGACAACATCTAGTTAACCATTAAGAACTACAAAAAATACATTATTTATAGTTTGTATTGCATTTTGTTAGTCTTTGCAGTGTATTAAATGCTTTTGTACTGATGCCAGTTCTTTGTCGTTCTGTTACATTTGTCGGAGGCCAAGGATGAAAATGGAAATATGTCGTGTTTAATCCTTGACGTTCTGAGGCATGTCTATATGTCGTGTTTTATTTTAACCTCAAATTGAATACATAAAAATGAAATCTAAATCACATTGGCGTCCCTATTTTGGGCATGTCGAATTCCCCCCATCCCCCCACCCTAAAAAAAACAACACAAAACATCTACACGCTCATAACGGGTCGCATCGCGATGCATTATGAGTTCGTACATCAGCTATTTTTGAACCTTTTTTTTTATATATATATAGAAGGCTTAAGCGGTTAAGTGTAGGTTACGGACGCCTACTCAAAGTATTGGACGGGTGTTCCATACGCGATCATTTTAGAGCCACAGTGATTTTCACGAGAGCGAATCTAATTGTCTTGGCGGCGTGTGGAATTATACCCACAATGCACCAAGTGCTCCTGGGAGACCTGGATGGCGTAGAGAGAGAGAGAGAGAGAGAGAGCCGGGTGTGGGCAGGAGATGAATGGATCCCAGGGCCGTGATTGGCTGCCTGGTAGGGTGAAAGCAGGGACAACCCCCTTAACATGCAACACAGAGCGTGCTCTCTCTCTCTCTCTCTCTCTCTCTCTCTCTCTCTCTCTCTCTCTCTCTCTCTCTCTCTATCTCTCTCTCTCTCTCTCTCTCTCTCTCTCTCTCTCTCTCTCTCTCTGCAGAAAATATGTGTGGACATCAGCACTTTGTCTCTTTTCTCTTTTCTTTTGTATCCCCCCACAAAGTGCAAGCTCAGTATGCTATGGTTTGTCCACCATGATAACAAGACCCTTATATGGTTTAATAACAAACCCGTTATGGTTTATTGACTGTGGCCCCGTAAGAAACAACAACAATCCCTGGGGAGCTACAGGACTGTATGTGACATATGTACTGTATGTGACATATACAGTGAGGTTTTGACATACAGTATAATAATGTATGTGACATATACAGTAAGGTTTTGACATACAGTACTGTATTTGACAGACAGTATATGTCAGGACCAAAGCACCGAACCTGGCAGTGGTGGAAAAAAGCACTTTTTTTTAATACTTAATATTAAGACCTGAGGCGATTCTTAAATGTTTTTCTAAATTCTAACAGTTTTTGGAAAAAAAAATCCCAATTTTCTTTTTTTCAAGATTTTTAGCAGATCTACAATCTCATAGCGCGGCACTCGGTGAGCTATCTTTTGCTCAATTTACTCAATTTTGCTAATGTTTTCGCTCAATTTGGGGGTCCTTGACATGAAAAGGTTTGAGAACCACTACCCTAGAGCACACAGGGAGAACATGCAAACTCCAGACAGAAAAGGAGTTTTACAATTACTGTTCTTACGGTTTTTACTCTTAGACAAAATTATTTGTGCTTTTTGTTTCCCCATGGAAAGCCTCTTTGAGCGTCTAGAAAAGCTCTATATAAAGCTGCAGTGTTTGTGACAAACAGCTTTATATCAGAGAGAGTGAATATTTATGGCACAGCCTCGGGCAGGGCTCTGTGTTGAGCAGCAGAATCACTGATTAGAGACCCTCAAAGACCCTCAAAGAGGTCACTCTGATAAGATGCTCCTTGTGACCCACGAGTGCATTCATTAGCATCTCATTAACATCTCATTAATATACATGAGGTTGTGGTCAGTGGAATGTGCAGGTTTGCCGACATAATAATTTGCAACCGTGGGGAATTATACAGACAGACAGACAGACAGACAGACAGACAGACAGACAATTTACAACGTAGGCATTATTTATCCAGAGTGACTTACACACGTAAACACATGCATTAAATGCAGAGAGACAGTGTAGTCAGTGGCTCAGTAATGTACAATGAAACTATGCAAACTATAGGATTCCAGGTCAACAAATTAACCCATCATCTGTCTGAATAACATGCTATCTAAAAAAATTGTTAACTTTGCATAAGACTGCATGGTCGTCCAGACTATAGGTCAAGTGCTACGGGCTGAGGTGTAATCTGAAGAGGTGAGTCTTCAGATTATGGCAGAAAATTGGGCGTGAGTCAACATTTCTAATTGCAATGGGGAGTTTGTTCCACAGTTTGGGTGCCAGAAGGGAGAAGAGTCTGGGACGTGTGGAGCGTTGTCCAGGGTGTTTTAGAGAAGAGAGAAGAGTCTAGGACGTGTGGAGCGTTGTCCAGGGTGTTTTAGAGAAGGGAAAAGAGTCTAGGACGTGTGGAGCGTTGTCCAGGGTGTTTTAGAGAAGAGAGAAGAGTCTAGGACGTGTGAAGCGTTGTCCAGGGTGTTTTAGAGAAGAGAGAAGAGTCTAGGACGTGTGGAGCGTTGTCCAGGGCGTTTTAGAGAAGAGAGAAGAGACTAGGACGTGTGGAGCGTTGTCCAGGGTGTTTTAGAGAAGAGAGAAGAGACTAGGACGTGTGGAGCGTTGTCCAGGGTGTTTTAGAGAAGAGAGAAGAGTCTAGGACGTGTGGAGCGTTGTCCAGGGTGTTTTAGAGAAGGGAGAAGAGTCTAGGACGTGTGGAGCGTTGTCCAGGGTGTTTTAGAGAAGGGAAAAGAGTCTAGGACGTGTGGAGCGTTGTCCAGGGTGTTTTAGAGAAGAGAGAAGAGTCTAGGACGTGTGGAGCGTTGTCCAGAGTGTTTTAGAGAAGGGAGAAGAGTCTAGGACGTGTGGAGTGTTGTCCAGGGTGTTTTATAGAAGAGAGAAGAGTCTAGGACGTGTGGAGCGTTGTCCAGGGTGTTTTAGAGAAGGGAAAAGAGTCTAGGACGTGTGGAGCGTTGTCCAGGGTGTTTTAGAGAAGAGAGAAGAGTCTAGGACGTGTGAAGCGTTGTCCAGGGTGTTTTAGAGAAGAGAGAAGAGTCTAGGACGTGTGGAGCGTTGTCCAGGGCGTTTTAGAGAAGAGAGAAGAGACTAGGACGTGTGGAGCGTTGTCCAGGGCGTTTTAGAGAAGAGAGAAGAGACTAGGACGTGTGGAGCGTTGTCCAGGGTGTTTTAGAGAAGAGAGAAGAGTCTAGGACGTGTGGAGCGTTGTCCAGGGTGTTTTAGAGAAGAGAGAAGAGTCTAGGACGTGTGAAGCGTTGTCCAGGGTGTTTTAGAGAAGAGAGAAGAGTCTAGGACGTGTGGAGCGTTGTCCAGGGCGTTTTAGAGAAGAGAGAAGAGACTAGGACGTGTGGAGCGTTGTCCAGGGTGTTTTAGAGAAGAGAGAAGAGACTAGGACGTGTGGAGCGTTGTCCAGGGTGTTTTAGAGAAGAGAGAAGAGTCTAGGACGTGTGGAGCGTTGTCCAGGGTGTTTTAGAGAAGGGAGAAGAGTCTAGGACGTGTGGAGCGTTGTCCAGGGTGTTTTAGAGAAGGGAAAAGAGTCTAGGACGTGTGGAGCGTTGTCCAGGGTGTTTTAGAGAAGAGAGAAGAGTCTAGGACGTGTGGAGCGTTGTCCAGGGTGTTTTAGAGAAGAGAGAAGAGTCTAGGACGTGTGGAGCGTTGTCCAGGGTGTTTTAGAGAAGGGAGAAGAGTCTAGGACGTGTGGAGCGTTGTCCAGGGTGTTTTAGAGAAGAGAGAAGAGTCTAGGACGTGTGGAGCGTTGTCCAGGGTGTTTTAGAGAAGAGAGAAGAGTCTAGGACGTGTGGAGCGTTGTCCAGGGTGTTTTAGAGAAGAGAGAAGAGTCTAGGACCTGTGGAGCGTTGTCCAGGGTGTTTTATAGAAGAGAGAAGAGTCTAGGACGTGTGGAGCGTTGTCCAGGGTGTTTTAGAGAAGAGAGAAGAGTCTAGGACGTGTGGAGCGTTGTCCAGGGTGTTTTAGAGAAGGGAGAAGAGTCTAGGACGTGTGGAGCGTTGTCCAGGGTGTTTTAGAGAAGGGAGAAGAGTCTAGGACGTGTGGAGCGTTGTCCAGGGTGTTTTAGAGAAGGGAGAAGAGTCTAGGACGTGTGGAGCGTTGTCCAGGGTGTTTTAGAGAAGAGAGAAGAGTCTAGGACGTGTAGAGCGTTGTCCAGAGTGTTTTAGAGAAGAGAGAAGAGTCTAGGACGTGTGGAGCGTTGTCCAGGGTGTTTTAGAGAAGGGAGAAGAGTCTAGGACGTGTGGAGCGTTGTCCAGAGTGTTTTAGAGAAGGGAGAAGAGTCTAGGACGTGTGGAGCGTTGTCCAGGGTGTTTTAGAGAAGAGAGAAGAGTCTAGGACGTGTGGAGCGTTGTCCAGGGTGTTTTAGAGAAGAGAGAAGAGTCTAGGACGTGTGGAGTGTTGTCCAGGGTGTTTTAGAGAAGAGAGAAGAGTCTAGGACCTGTGGAGCGTTGTCCAGGGTGTTTTATAGAAGAGAGAAGAGTCTAGGACGTGTGGAGCGTTGTCCAGGGTGTTTTAGAGAAGAGAGAAGAGTCTAGGACGTGTGGAGCGTTGTCCAGGGTGTTTTAGAGAAGGGAGAAGAGTCTAGGACGTGTGGAGCGTTGTCCAGGGTGTTTTAGAGAAGGGAGAAGAGTCTAGGACGTGTGGAGCGTTGTCCAGGGTGTTTTAGAGAAGGGAGAAGAGTCTAGGACGTGTGGAGCGTTGTCCAGGGTGTTTTAGAGAAGAGAGAAGAGTCTAGGACGTGTAGAGCGTTGTCCAGAGTGTTTTAGAGAAGAGAGAAGAGTCTAGGACGTGTGGAGCGTTGTCCAGGGTGTTTTAGAGAAGGGAGAAGAGTCTAGGACGTGTGGAGCGTTGTCCAGAGTGTTTTAGAGAAGAGAGAAGAGTCTAGGACATGGAGTGTGTTTTAGGGAAGATTCAGACAGCTTCCCTGTGTCCTGATCTGAGTGAGCGGGAGGGTTGGATCGGGCTCTGCCATGCCTTCGATTGCTTTGTAGGCCAACGTCAGTGTTTTGCACTCTGAGCGGGCAGTAACTGGGAGCCAATGGAGGGAGCGGAGAAGGGGGGAGACATGTGAGAGTTCTGGCTGGTTGAAGACCAAGCGTGCTGCGGCATTCTGGGTCATTTGAAGGGGCTTAAGTGTGCACGCTGGGAGGCAGACAGAGCGTGACGTCAGCACATGGGGAGTCGGAAAGCATTTTCATCAAGCGCTTGGACCACCGTGATGTCATCATAGGACAGTGATGTCATCATTGGACAGTGATGTCATTGTTGCTCATGTTAAACCCATTAAGTTATTTTCTATAATCATGACCTTTCATATGACGTCGTGCCAGTATATTTTTAGGACAGGGCTTAACCATGAAACGAACAACGGAACCCGAACAAAAAACAAAAGAATGGAATATGAAGGAACCTTGGTATATGGAGAAGAATGTCTATTATATAAACCTGGGTGGGTAGTTCTAGTTGTAATACACACAGCACATGGTAAAGGTCAGGCTCTGAGGTTTGTCATTACAGGAGAAACAAGGGAGCTTATTAAAAAGTTCATAATGTTTAAAATAGGATTAGAGGTTGAAGCCCAAAGTTCAGACGCTACACAAGCAATTTGATGGGACTTATTAGTCCACTGCTATAGAGGAATGATAAAGTAACTCAATACATTTACTTTACATGTACTCTTTTGAGTTGTTGTTTTTTACTTTACTGGAGTACAATTTCTACTTTCTACTCCACTACATTTCAGAGGCAAATGTCGTACTTATAATTATTTGAAAACTTTATAGTTAGTAGTTATTTTGTCGATTTTGTATCATTATTATTACAAAACATACAGTAACCACCGCAGCCCTATAAATATATTTTGGCTATTTGAAATGAGCAGATCTACAAGCTCACAATGTGTAGCGATGCAACGCGTTGTGAGCTTGTAGATCTGCTATTTTCAAAAGATGTTCATTCATTGTGAAAAACTTGTGAAATGGCACTATAGGTTCTCAAAGAAGGGTCCGGGGACCCCCAGGCCAAGTTTCCTTGAGAAGAATCCCAGGGGGTCCCCAGGGGGTCCCCAGCAAAGGGACTTGTGACTTGTCTAGACTGGATGTCTACAAAATGTCCTCTAAATCCTAAAAAAACGTATTTTGCTATAATCAGTGGTGCTCAAACTTTTTCATGTCAAGGACCCCCAAAATGACCTCGGACCCCCATCTCAAAATGTGTTCCAGGGACCCCCCCCCCAGAAGCAAAGATTTGAGTTAAAAATCACACCCTGTGTGAAGTGGGCGGTGTTTTGCTTTCTAATCACAATACTGAATGGAGTCAACCAATCATGTACAAAAGATAAATACATTTATTGAAACACTCTTTATGATGGACGAAACCATAACTTGAAAAGAAACAAACTTATGTTTCTTTTCAAGTTATGGTTTCTTATATAGGGCTATGCACATGTGTCATGTGACACTGGCCAATCACAGTCCTGAATAGATTGTGATTGGCCAATCACGGTGCAGGATAATTGTACAAATTTCCAAACCTCACTTATAGGGGCGGTTTCACAGCGCAGGATAATTGTACAAATTTCCAAACCTCACTTATAGGGGCGGTTTCACCGCCCAAAAATGTTCGCTTTAAATATATATATTGTGTGATTCACACACACTACCTCAGGGGTCTTCAACTTTTTCAGGCCAAGGACCCCCTAGCTGAGAGAGAGATGAAGCAGGGACCCCCTCTATACACGAATCCACGGAGCGCTGCCCTGCGCGCAGCCATTGCTGCGGTGTCAACGCTCCGCGGACGCGACACCGCAGCAATGGCCGCCTACAGGCAGCTACAGGCAGCGCGTCTGTGGATTCGTCTATATTGTATAAAAATTTGTTTCAGATTCAACTTTTTTTTTAACTTGGTCTGCTCTTTTTTCCCTCTACACCTATAACTCTTTGCCAAAAAATAGCCGATCTACAAGCTCACAACGCCTCGCAGCGCGAGGCGTTGTGAGCTTGTAGATCTGCTATTTTTGGCTAAAGTTCTCCTCAGAAAAGGGATGTTAGGGTTGAAGTGGCTAATGTAAAAGAAAAAAAAAAAAATCCCATCACACAAAGATTTGGCGGACCCCCTATAGTAGCTCTGAGGACCCCCTAGGGGTCCCGGACCCCCTGTTGAAGACCCCTGCTCTACCTGTTTGTGGAATTCTTAGTTGTTCTACTACCAAGCCTGTGCACGCGCTGTGTGACCTGTCATTGTCTGTGAAAGGTTCTCTATAAATAAAAAGTACTTAAATACCGCCGACCTATAAACTCTCTCCATCTACACAAAACTGCAGCTCCTGGTGTAATATAACAAGACCAGGAGACCTGGTTCTGCCAGACCCAGAAGGAAGTCCTAGTATGTAACACACCTACAAACTACTTTATACACTTAATTACATACTTGTGACATAATAATGATGTCATGAAAAGTTTGTGACGAAAGGGGACGAAAGGGGGACAGACTTTTTTTGGCTGGGGCCGGGGGACAAAGTGACCATGCCCTAGTGGTTGAAATATGAATGGCCGGGCTTCGCACGACGTGTGTCCCTTCTATGCCCATGTATGGACAGACTTTTTTGGGGGACAGATTTTTTTTGGGTTGGGGCCGGAGGACAAAGTGACCATGCCCATGTATGGACGAAACAGGTACAAAGCCTCATGTAAGCCCGACCCCTTGGGTCTGGCAAATATAAAAGACGTCACGTCAGGGTGGATCAGAGTCAAACGGTGGAGGTCAGGGTACTGTGGGTGAAGCTGCTTAAAAAGCAACAGGAAGAAGATATCAATCACTGCAGCGACTCAAAACAATTAAAGGGCTTCAGGACAAAGCTTCCACTTTGAGGTGAAACTCTGCCAACAGAGAGCGGAGCGGAATGGAGCGCTTCCAAACCAAAGCTCTCCTGAAGGCCACATAGCCAGAGGGGCCGAGGGGCCGGCGGGCAGGGAGCACAATGTGAGGAAGCGTGAGGGTCAAGGTGTGAAGGTTCCTCTGGAGCAACGCCGTACCACACAACAGGCTGTGTGGATGTGAGCCCAGGACAACAGGCACTGGTGTGGAAAGTAACTAAGTACATGTACTCAACTGTTATTTTGAGTTATTTTTACTTTCTTCAGTATTTCTTACTTTTACTTCTACTCCACCATCTAAGATAATAAATATTGTACTTTTACTCGACTATAGTTATATGAAAACTTTGTAGATTTATATTATTATTGAAAAACACACTAACCGCTTCAGCCGTATATACTGTATATATTTAGAGCTTGTAGATCGGCTATCTTCAAAAAGATGTGTTATACATTTTTGAACTTTGACATTCTGCCCAATGAGCTATTTTTTACTTCTGGCACTTTGATGCCGATAAATGTACTTTTACTCAAGTACATTTTGAAAACAGGACTTCTACTTGTAACAGAGTATTTCTACATTTGCAGTATTGATACCTACAACTTAAGTAAAACATGTGAGTGCTTCTTCCATCACTGAGTCACTGTGAGACAAACAGAGGACACAGGATGTGTGAGTCAGCCTCCATTAGTACAACTATGAACCCCCCCCCCCCCCCCGCCCCCCCAAAAAACAATTCCATTTAGTTTGTCATATTTGAGTCATTCTGAAATGTTTTACTGTTAGTCTAGTTTTAGTCGACTAGTTATCATAAGATTTTAGTCGACTAAATCTACAGTTGATTTAGTGTGTGTGTGTGTGTGTGTGTGTGTGTGTGTGTGTGTGTGTGTGTGTGTGTGTGTGTGTGTGTGCGTGCGTGCGTGCGTGCGTATGTGTGTGTGTGTGTGTGTGTGTGTGTGTGTGTGTGTGTGTGTGTGTGTGTGTGTGTGTGTGTGTGTGCGTGCGTGCGTGCGTGCGTGCGTGCGTGCGTGCGTGCGTGCGTGCGTGCCGCGTGCGTGCGTGCCGCGTGCGTGCCGCGCTACGAGCTTGTAGATCTGCTATTTTTTGAGCACCACTGATATTATAGCAACAATAGTTTTTTTCAGTCAAATGAAGACATTTGACAGTTACAAATGTCAGCTTTAAACAAGTTATAAATTCAAAGATATGCACACATTTTCACGATTTAAAAAAAGAAAACAGATCTACAAGCTCATAGCGCGGTGAGCTTGTAGATCTGCTATTTTTGAATAGCCCAAATACATCTTTAAAATGACACAGATGCGTTCCAGGTCTAAACGGCTTAATGAGAAGCAAGGCGAGCAGAGCAGCACAACACCAGCTCCTGTCTGAACTAATGGCCCCACACACACATCATTACAATGCAGACATTCACTGCTCATTGGATGTAATGACTTTGTGTTGTGATGTTTGCTCCACTGTAGACCTAACAGACCTCCATACTGGAGAGGAGAGGAGAGGAGAGGAGAGGAGAGGAGAGGAGAGGAGAGGAGAGGAGAGGAGAGGAGAGGAGAGATTTGTCTTTTTCGACCTGATTCTATAATAAAACACATCCGATCCTCATCTGTAACACTGTCTGGCATCTACAGTATATACCAGCTCAATCACACTCACACACACACACACACACACACACACACACACACACACACACACACACACACACACACACACACACACACACACACACACACACACACACACACACACACACACACACATGATATCTTACAACTTCATACAGCTCATATACATCTAGACTCTACACTTATTAAACTAAGTTGTATCTGCACTGGGACTGCTTTTTACTGTCTACACCAAATCTAAAAAGAAATAGCAGACCTACAAGCTCACAACGCGGTGCGAATGCAGGTCTGCTATTTTAAAAATAAATGAGGCTTGATCCGACCCAAGCCTAACGTATATAGACTGTAAACTGGACCAAGAAGCCTGATTGATAGTGTGTTTAGCCTTAGCCTATACGTCGCTTGCCAAGAACAGAAGTGACCTACAAGCTAACAGCGCTGTTAGCTTGTACACCGGCCGTATAAACCAACATTATAAATGTTAAGATCCATTTGGCACCGTCTGACCGATGTCTCTCTGCAGCCAGACTGGACCACACTCTGGCCAGACTCCATCTGACATGGACAGCAGTGGTGGAGAAATTAAGTACACAAATGTTTTACTCAAGTAAAAAGTATCAACATTGCAATGTAGAAGTACTCTGTTAAAGAGTAAAAGTCCAGAATTTCAACATGTACTTGAGTAAAAGTACGAAAGTATTGGCGTCAAAATGTACTTGAAGTACCAAAAGTAAACATACTAAAATGTTTGAAAAAAATCTACAAGCTCACAATGTTGTGAGCTTGTAGATCTGCTATTTTCAAATAGCCTATAGGCATAAAATAGGGCTGAAGTGTATGTTTAAAGTGTATGTGTAAAGTATGTGTGTTTTATAATATAATAATTAATATCAAATGACATTGTGCTCTCTACCTGTAGAACACAATGTATTTTGCAGTGTTTAGATTAACAATGTCAAAACAGTCTGACATTACAGTATACCGTACATCACTTGACACTGTTTTGACTTGATCTTAAGTACATCGTTGACATATTATATATGACATATATAATATCAAATATTGCATAAATGTAATTTGAACACTCAGAGTAGATCAGGACTTCCTGTCCGTCCTTGTTCCTACAGTCCTGCTGTCCTTCCGTGTGTGTGTGTGTGTGTGCGTGTGCGTGTGCGTGTGTGTGTGTGTGTGTGTGTGTGTGTGTGTGTGTGTGTGTGTGTGTGTGTGTGTGTGTGTGTGTGTGTGGGTGGGTGGGTGGGTGGGTGGGTGGGTGGGTGCGTGTGGGTGGGTGTGTGTGTGTGTGTGCGTGTGCGTGTGCGTGTGCGTGCGTGCGTTCTGTGTGTGTGTGTGTGTGTGTGTGTGTGTGTGTGTGTATGTGCATGCGTGCGTGTGTGTGTTGATCACCCAGATACCAGCTCTGCTCGCCGACAGCCTAGCGCTTGGCGCTGTGGGCACCACGCCCCCTCTATCCCTCATTTGGAAGAAGAAGCATCATCACACACAACAGGCCTTCGCTTGATTTAATACAGGCTTCACTGTTACCACGGATACGGCTGTCAGGCGAACACAGAGGAGGCTTTTTATGGTTCTTCTGTATATGAGTGACAGCCGAGAGATTAATGTCTCACGCTATCTCTGTGAGAGACTAGGATGTTGTATAACAGTCTTATGTACGTTATCTCTATGCTGTTATGTGCTATGTAGTCTCATGTTATCTCTATGAGAGACTATAATCAGTGGTGTAAAGTAAATAAGTACATTTACTCAAGTACTGTACTTAAGTACACTTTTGAGGTATTTTTTTACTTACCGGTGTATTTCCAGTTTTCCACACTTTTACTTCTATCCACTACATTTATTATTTAGGCAAATATTGTACTTTTACTACAACAATTATTTGAAAACGTACTACTTAAGGCCCACGCATGCTACCAAATGAGGTGGTCACCCTATCACCTTTTAGGTGATAGAGAGAGCGCTCTCTATGATAGAGAGAGCTCTCTCTATCATAGAGAGAGCGCTCTCTATGATAGAGAGAGTTTGCGTGTGCGTGTGCGTGTGCGTGTGCGTGTGCGTGTGCGTGTGTGTGTGTGTGTGTGTTTGTGTGTGTGTCTGTGCGTGTTTTCACTTAAAAGTATGCAGCCTAAGGCAAAACATTATATTTTTCACAGACCACACAGCCTTTAAGTCATTATGTCCCTAAATAGGTATTTTCAAATTGTTTGCAATTAACAGGGGGTTAACAGTTTCTTTTGGATCTAATTTCACGTTCTCTTTCATTTTGAGATAGCCTCGCTGGGGCACCGGGCGACATAATTACAAGCAATTCATATTTATGAAGCTACACGTTTTCAGGGATGTATTAATTAAATATTCAGAGCTCAGCAGGAGGTCAGACATTGTGTTGTTGACCAGCAGCACTGATTCCTTTCCATTCTGCATATTTCACACTTTCCTTTGAAGGCTGCTGCCAAACGCAACTAATTGGTCTTTCCTTCATCCAGTATACTGTAAGGTCTGTCATGCTGATGAACTGTCAAGACGTGCGGTGCCATTTCAACAGTGGTGGAAAAAAAGTACTCAAATGTTTTACTTGAGTAAAAGTATCAATGCTGCAACGTAGAAATACTGCGCTACAGGTAAAAGGCCTGTATTCAAAATGTCAATTGAGTAAAAGTACAAAAGTATTGGCATCAAAATATACTTAAACTACCAAAAGTAAAAGTACTAAAATGTTTGAAAATTGCCGATCTACAAGCTCACAACGCGTCGCGATGCGAGCTTGTAGATCTGCTATTTTCAAATAGCCTAGGTATAAAATAGCGCTAAAGTGGTTAATGTATGTTTCATAATATAATAATTTGTATCTGCAAAGTAACTAGTAACTAAAGTTTTCAAATAATTATAGTGGAGTAAAAGTACAATATTTTCCTCTGAGATGTCGTGGAGTAGAAGTAAAAGTACTGGAACTTGGAAATACTCAAGTAAAGTACAAATACCTCAAAATTGTACTTAAGTACAGTACTTGAGTACTTGTACTTAGTTACTTTACACCACTGGCCATTTCAATATGCTCTTCATTATTCAATACTCCGCCGACAAATTATATTATGAATGTACCTCTCAAAAGCTATATTTCATTTATTTATGTCTACTTATTCTATCTGATATGTCAGGTCTATTATCCAGAAATGTGCTATATTATTTACTTTCGAATATCTCTCACTGATACTGTTGAAAATACCATCCCATGTGACATAGAGTGCATAACAGTAACAGTAACAGTAGGCTGCCCCAACCCTCCTGATTTCGTGTATAGAGGGAAGGGTGTATAGAGCCGGCGAGAGATTGCGCCTGATCCCATTGGTTCACCGATCTGTCCGTCAACCCCCGCCCCGTTAACACAACATTACGAGCGACGCCCACTGCACTCTGGTTGGTTTTGAAATGAAACACTTCCTCATACCGAGTACACCGACGCGCTGGGCCAGGCTTTTATTTTTTTGCAAAACTAAACAATAAAAGCCTGGAGATCGAGGCTACAGTAACAGTAACCAAGGGACGGGAGTTTCTATTTCGAGGTTGGAAAAGTTATGTTCTTCTTCTTGGTTGTTTAATGTTACACACTCTAAGGGGTGAGGACTCTACAAAGTAATATTTAAACCATTGTTTTCAGCCGTCATGTGTGCCAACGTCATACTCATTATGCAGAATGTCCCATTTCACAAGTTTTTCAAATGTATAAATTGTATAAAAACCTTTTTGAAAATAGCAGATCTACAAGCTCACAATGCGTCGCATGGCGACGCATTGTGAGCTTGTAGATCTGCTGTTTTCAAATTGCCGAAATGCATATAGGGCTGAAGTGGTTAATGTATGTTCTGTAATTGCGAACGCGGGAGGAGGCGCGGCGAAGCCGCGCCTCCGACCAAGTGGAGCTTACTATGTAACCCTGCTTGGGTTGTGTCTCTGTGTCTCTGTGTCTCCGTGTGCACTGCCTGTGTGCACTGCCTGTGTGCAGCTCCTCTGAGATAAGTAAATGTCCAATTTAGACGTACCATACATCAAATGAAAGGTCTTTGAAAACTGAACACACCTGTCAAGGTTGCGTTTAAGCCCGCCCCTTCCCCCGGAAGCCACGCCCCGGAGAAGGCTCCTAAAAACTCCCCATTGAAACCCCATGTTAAATGAAAAGTGCCCGAATCGCTCCCAAACTTTTTCTACCCCCCCTAAGTGGGGGTCTACGAACAAATACATCGGGCTCGGATTTTGGCTCCGCCCCCCGGAAGTGGGTGAAACAGGCACTTCAAACACTTTGTTGAATTGTTCAAAAACATTCCAAGTTTTTTTTTGGTGAATTTGTATTTTTCTAAGATGCTCCTTTTAACGCAGATTTTTTTTTTTTTTTAAATAATTTTTTTATTGGTTACTTTTTTTTAAATATTTTTTTTCATTCTTTTTTTTCTTTTTTTGCGTTCGCTTACCGCGTTCGCGCGTCTTACTTGTAATAATCAAAATCTACAAAGTAACTAGTAACTAAAGTTTTCAAATAATTGTAGTGGAGTAAAAGTACAATATTTGCCTCTGAGATGTAATGGAGTAGAAGTAAAAGGGCTGACAATTGGAAATACTCCAGTAAAGTAAAACAATACCTCACAATTGTACTTATGTATTTGTACTTGAGTAAATGTGCTTTACACCACTGCGTAATACTGTGGAAATATGAATGTTTTATGAGTCCCCTCGTCCACGGTGACTCTGGAGACTCTGTCTGTGTTGAATGTCAACTCATACATAGTGACCAGCTGTCTGTCTACATAATGTTCATAAAAATACTAATAAAAACCTTCTGGCCGGCTCTAGCACTATAGATATTGTTGTTGTCAGGTAGAAACCGTGTATATCCAAAACTGTTTTTTTTTAGAAAATGAAAACAAATAACTGTTCCAATGGATCCAATCCTTGTTAATACTTGTCATTGGTTAAACAGTTATCATATCCACAGATTTGATAGCCAAAGGGAAATCTGAACTTGTCATCACCCTCCCCTCACCCATTCACCCCCACAACCTCTACCATTAATTGAAATATTAAAATCCAGCTCAGCAGCCTAGAGTTCCCAGAGTAAATGTCAAATGCACTTTCACCAATAGCCCCCCCCCCCCCTCTTTTATTTGCGTCTTTATTATTCTTATGCAGTCTGAGTTGTATTTTCCTCCAGTTTTCTTTTCTTTAAGGTCTTTGGTTGAGGGTTAAATGGACAGTTTTTGTTTTGTGTATGTGTAGTGTATTGATCTTGCTTAAAAGAAAAGGAAAAAAAGAGATGACACCTTGAAATCTGTGTTAGAATTACTTATCTTAAAGGTAAGGTATGAAAGATATAGTATGTGAATGTAATTTGGGATTTAAATTGTTTTAAATGTGTTTGGCTTGGTTGTTTGGCTTACTTTCATTTTGTTTCTAAAATTGCAAACAAACTGCAGATCTACAAGCTTTGTTGTGTTACGCTTTGAACACTCTCAGAGTTACAGACCCATAAAGAACCCAGAGACCACAAGTAACCCAAAAGTACCAGAGTGTCCCTGTACCTCCCTTTGAGAACCAGTACAGGTATATTTACTGTATGGGAGTATATAGGAATCATTACAGGGAACCGTTAAGGAATCAGACCGTTAAGAGGGAATGGTTAAAATCATATCATCACAGCTGTTATCTATTGATTGATTGATTGATTGAATATTTTATTAGGCAAAAAATGTAAAACAGCACAGTTACATTTGAAATACTTTGTCTAACAGGTCCGTTCATAAAAGTCCTTGCGGACTTGTTTCCAATGAGGGCCTTGGTATTTAATTCATAGGCATCAGTCTGCAAAGGATGATAACAACCAAACAGAACAGAACGTTGCTATGCTAGATCTGTAGATCTATGGTAGATCTGCAAACCCACGCGGTATCGCTAAGAAGCAGACACATCGCTCTGCAAGCCGTCTTCATCTGGAACTAATGGCCTCATCAGGCACACAACCGTTGTCCTGTCCATCAAACATGTGGGAGTATGTGTTCTGTTCTTTTATCTTCACTATTCTATATTCTATTTGATCTATTTTAATCACATATATTTTATATTGCACTGCTGTACGTGTAACTGTATATTAAAGGAGTAGCTCACCCCCCAAAAAATACTTATTTTCTATCAATTCACACATTCACACACTCACACACACACACACACACACACACACACACACACACACACACACACACACACACACACACACACACACACACACACACACACGGTGGAGGAATCCATTCAAGAAACCAACCTGCTCACTCATACGTATGAGTGAGCAGGTTGGTGTCTTACATGGTTTCCTCACACAAAGATTTGGCGGACCCCCTACAGTATCTCTGAGGACCCCCTAGGGGTCCCGGACCCCCTGTTGAAGACCCCTGCACTTGTCCATTCCAGCTGTTCTCTGGTCATTAGAAACACACATGACAGTTATGGAGGAGACGAGCACTGAATGAGTTTGACATGTGATTTAACACAACAGCAATAAATCAACCATAATAAACCACTCAGTATGAAGAGGATCTTAATGACGTACGTACGTGTGTGTGTGTGTGTGTGTGTGTGTGTGTGTGTGTGTGTGTGTGTGTGTGTGTGTGTGTGTGCGTGTGCGTGTGCGTGTGCGTGCATGCATGTTGTAAGTATCCTGGAGTTTCTGCTTCGTACCACTGTGACCATAGGAAAATAGTGTGAATGCACAGTAAAGCCTCTCAGGCCCGATGCATTCTGTTGTTTTGGACTAAAAACATCCACCACACATTCAGACAGGCAACGCTGAGGCAGCAACACGAGTGGAGAGAATTGGAAGCGAGGTTAGGACAAGAGGAGAGAGAGAGAGACAGACAGAGTGCTGAGTAGAGAGAGAGAGAGAGAGAGAGAGAGAGAGA
>NC_137613.1:2914247-2926747 GCF_963280865.1 Gymnoscopelus braueri | reverse complement strand
GCTGTGCATAATCGTGTGGAAATATATGTAAGTTCTAATCTGGTGTTTGGTTGGAAAGCGAGCGGTTATCTTCTCCTGGGCGAGATAGAGATTAATCACATCTCATTGAATCAAACTCGTATATAGGGGAGCTTCATCTGATGATACACACACACACGCACACACGCACACGCACACACACGCACACGCACACGCACACGCACACGCACACACACGCACACACGCACACACACACACACACACACACACACAAAGAGCGCCCGAGGAGCTTGCAGATACCGTGAGCTTTAATTGAAATCCTGCTCTTAGCTCTGAGTTCCAGAGATCACATCATCTTCAGTTTATCACAGAGCGCTGAGACCAGTGGATGACGCACAACAACGCAACATGTCTTCACTGTCTTCACATCAATGACACCATGAAATCCTGTTGTTTTATCTCATTCAATCCAGGAACGCATACTGTAACATTTTAGATTGATTTTTTTGTTGCTTATAACCATTATTTTATACTTTGGGCTTTTCAAAAGATAGCAGATCTACAAGCTACGTGCTTGTAGATCTGGTATTCTTTTGGGAAAAATACTGAAAATGTGTGCAAATCTAATTTTTTTTAACGTATGTTGCTATAATCAGTGGTGCTCAAGTTTTTTCGTGTCAAGGACCACCCAAAATGTGTCCGCGGACCCCCATGTCAAAATAATTTGTTCAAGGAAAAATTTTAGTCACAAATGTTGGCTTAAGAAATATTCAAAGATTTGCACACAAAAAAAATTCGAGTTTTCCAAAAATACGCACTACGAGCTTGTAGATCTGCTATTTTTGAATAGCCAGAGAAATCTAAAATGACACAGATGCGTTCCCGGACGGAATGGATTAAACTCAGAGAGCCAGTCTCTCTCCCAATGGAGATTCGCCTTTTGCTGGAACTCTGGACTGTTTTAAGGCTGCCTTGAAAAGACATCTATTCTCTCAGGCTTTTGGCAAGCAGTCGTTTGTTGTTCTATGTTTTGGTTTGTTGGTTGTTGTTTGTCCTTTGATGTAAAGCGTCCTTGGGCTTCGTGAAAGGAGCTATATAAAGTCAAGATATTATTATTATTCTTGTTACAATTGCATTCATTTGTAGTTGTGTACACTCTCTGCATTATACATGGATACATTAACACTGAGGATTTTACTGTGTACGGTTCATGGAATATGAATGAAGGTTCTGAATCAATCCTGTATGTTTTTTGTGTTTGTTTGTTAGATTTGTAGATTCAACCCAGTCCAAACAATCCATGAACCCATCAAACAGTGATGTCTGCAAAGAGAAACAATGTTCTAAGACCTGCAGGTCTAAGTTATTCTTCCTACAGTCTGTGGCTTCCTGAGGCTGAATACAGTGGCATCACTACGTCACACAGAGCAGTTATACAACACAGGCACTACGCCATCCTTCCAGCCTTCCTTGTCACTACCAGAGGAGACTGTATGCCATACTGACATAATAACTACCAGAGGAGACTGTATTATACCATACAGACATAATAACTACCAGAGGAGACTGTATTATACCATACAGACATAATAACTACCAGAGGAGACTGTATTATACCATACAGACATAATAACTACCAGAGGAGACTGTATTATACCATACTGACATAATAACTACCAGAGGACTGTATCGTACCATAAAGATGTAGTACGTTTGGACAAAACGTCTTCCTACCGGATTAAGAGAGAGCACCAATTATTTGACCCCATCTCAAAATATGTTCTCCTCAAAACATTTCAACATTTGCACACCTTTTCCACGATTAAAGAAAGAATAGCAGATCTACAAGCTCATAGCGCGGCGTCACATTTTGCCGCTCTGTCAGTAGCCCTGAAACGTCAAGTTTTGACATGTCACATATTGACCAAACTATGCCTAACCCTAACCCTAACCCTAACTCTAACCTCACAGAAACTGTGTGGAGAGAGAAAGAACAAAGTCCCACCCACGGTGGGATTCAATCAGGAGAGGTTGCGGTTGCTAGCTAAGCGCTGCTACCAGATTAGCCACAGAGGCAGTTGGTCAAATCTCGATTAGAGTAGAATGTATAGCTCCAATGCATGCCTTGTAGTATTTGTAGTTCTATAGTGACACATTAGGGAGTGAAAATGACAGAGAGCGGCAATAACTGACGCCTATCTGTGAGAATGTGTTGTGTTGGCCGGACTGGTGAGCTTTGTGGGTCGTTTCTATATCCTGGCTCGTTGCCCCATGGCGTCAGAAGTGGCACGTTGCTCGTTTCAGGGACTCGGTGGAGCTAAGAGCTTGGATTTTGAACCGTGGAAAGAGTCTATACCGCCATACCTAGCCGTAACTCGCTCCTCTGAGAGAGCTATAGCTCTCTTTGGCGCAGGGGGGTTGTTTGGTCCGGAGTGGTGGGTCGTGGGTTCGATCCCAGCACGGTTTCAATAGTTAATTGCCCCACTGTAGGTCCCTCAGCCCAGATCTCCTTAGTGGGCCAATCAACACCTCCTCTCCATCAGCCGCAGCCCCACCCCCAGCACCTCCTCCATACAGACCCTCCCCACGGTGCCACGGCCCCCCATCTGCTCCTACTGCTCAATTAGCATGCAGGAGGAGATGGAGCTGGAACAGCAGGGGGTCCACCCACACACTTGCACAGACACACGCACATACAGATGTACGCATAAGCACACACACATGCATGCATGCATGCATGTGCACAAACACACGCACACTTGGCATTGATACTGAATATTGTGGACACACACACATACACACATATCCACACACAACGCATGCACATGCACACAGACATGCACAGACATGCACACACGTATATGTATGTAGTATGTATGCACAGACACACCCACACACACACACACACACACACACACACACACATGCGCTCACAAACGCACACAAACACACACATGCTTGGCATTGATACTCAATATTGTGCACGCACGCACACACACACACACACACACACACACACACACACACACACACACACACACACACACACACACACACACACACACACACACAATCACACACACACACACACACACACACACACACACACACACACACACACACACACACACACACACACACACTGCTAGCTGAGGCTCACCCACAGGGGGGGCTAAGGCTGTTTTATATGGTTATTAATATTTCAGAATGTATTTGAAAGTGTTTGTTTTGTAGTCTTCAGAGTCAGACAGTAAGCGAACAGTAACAGTTACAGTGTAAATCCCTTTCTGCTCGGCTCTGTGGGCTCTGTGGGCTCTGTGGGCTCTAGTGAACATCCATCCATCCAGACTCTGTCTGCATGGTGAACTGTGTGTTTGTGTGTTTGTGTGTTTGTTGTTGTTGCTACATAGCTTCTTAAAGGTTCTTTTTATAACACATGCCCAGGCGGCCGTTTGAACGGACTGACTCCCTGAAAGACTTTAGTTTAAACTGAGAGGAGAGCCGTCTGTATGTCTTTAACCAGCCTGATCTCCAGAGATTACCGTAACATTGCACGGAACGAGTGCACTTCATTCCGTGGATAGTCGCCTAGAAACCCCGAAATTGCGTGCATATGTACGGCGAGTCCCACGGTGGGCGTAACCAGTCGCAACCCGGAAAAACCCGGAAGCAGAGCAGTCCCCACAACAAAATTTACGATTCTGTGCCTATCGGTACATAACTCAAACGGCGCTGAGTAGGCACAGGCGAACGTCACACCGTTCAGGACGGCAACTCGGTCGCCTTAGCTCCCTCGGTGGTCCTTCACGGGGTGACAGTTCGCCTGTGACTGCGCGCCTCCGAAATGGTTTTGTCACAAAGGGAGCGCCGTACATATGCACGCAATTTGGGGGTTTCGAGGCGGCTATCCACGGAATGAAGTGCACTCGTTCCGTGCAATGTTACGGTAATCTCTGGAGATCGGGTTGCTTTAACAACACTGAGATGTCTGTATGTCTTTAACAACACTGAGATGTCTGTATGTCTTTAACAACACTGAGATGTCTGTATGTCTTTAACAACACTGAGATGGGAAAAAACCTTGTATCCATACAAATCTATATTTAAACTTTGTATGTTTTGTAGCAAATACATGCCCTAACTCATCATACAAGAGTGCAGCACAAAAGTAGCGAAAATAGCAGATATACAAGCTCACACTGCCTTGCAATGTGAGGCATTGTGAGCTTGTAACGGCTATTGTCACTATTATAATAGTGTGTTGTTCTTTAAAGGAATGGTTGTGGACATGAGGTCTTCATTTGACAGTGACAGTGACAGTGATTTATATCTGGTCCTTGTTGTTTACAGCAGGTTTGTTTAATCCTTGTTCTTCAATTCTTCATGTGGTGCAATGTAAGCCCAGTGCACTGTGTGTGTGTGTGTGTGTGTGTGTGTGTGTGTGTGTGTGTGTGTGTGTGTGTGTGTGTGTGTGTGTGTGTGTGTGTGTGTGTGTGTGTGTGTGTGTGTGTGTGTGTGTGTGTGTGTGTGTGTGTGTGTGTGTGTGTGTGTGTGTGTGCGTGTGCATGGGTATGTATGTGTGCTCAGTGCTTATATTATATATACTATCCCCTCCCCCACCTTGCAGTATGTTGGTACACAGCTTTGAGGCCTACAGGCTGCAGGCTGTGTGTCTGAACACACACACACACACACACACACACACACACACACACACACACACACACACACACACACACACACACACACACACACACACACACACACACACACACACACACACACACACACACACACACACAGAGAAGATAGATGACAGCTACATCTTTAAACACTGTGTGACATGTGGTGCCGTTTGGTTACAAAAGAAAAGCTTTGCTTTATATTTAAATTCCTCTCTTCTGGTTCCACCGACTAAAACAGCAGAGCAGGAGGGGAGGAGGAGAGCTTTGATGAGCAGGAGGAACATGTCACCACATGCTGGACCGGAGTCTGTTTATACTTGTTTATTTATATAGATCCCCATTAGCTGACCATGCCTTAACCCATTAAGGCCTGAGGCCCATTCTACAAATGTCTTCTAAATCCTATTACAGGGGGGTCCTGTTACAGGGACCCCCCAAAAGCAAAGATTTGAGTGAAAAATGTTTGTAAAAACACATGTGTTCAAAGATGTGTTCAAATAAATTCAAAAATAGCAGATATACAAGCTCGTAGCACGGCACTCGGTGCTTGTATATCTGCTATTTTTTAATAGCCAAAAGTAGGACTATCAGTCTGGTTTGTAAGAAGGATGTTATTGTATGTTTTGAGTGTACATTATTATGCAGTATAATTTTCCATTTAAACACAGGCTTTCTCTTTGGTGTTACGAATCTCACTTGGAAGACTATTCCATAGTATAACTGACATATAAAACACAGCTCTCTTCATGGAATTGGACTGAGGTTATTATCACTCTGTCCTGGCCCGGACCGCTGGCGTAGCGGTCTGGGCACCAAGGCTCCAATGCAACAAGCCTGACAGCGTGTCGCAGGTTCGATCCCAACGACCTTTGCTGTGTGTCACTGCCCGTCTCTCTCTCCCCGTGTCCTGTCTAAATACTGTATACTATCAATAAAAGGCCTATCAGTCCTGTAGCCTGTGTGTTGCGACCAATCGAGTGCAGCTCCCTTGATGGTAACCGATATATTGATGGCAATGCAACCAACTCCATGCTTCTTGGGCCCGTATACTGATGGGGGGGAATCGGGGGGGTTTGACACAATCACTAAGCCTCAATCAATATCTTAAAGCCTGCCTGCATTGGCCTGTTATTGTTGATCTGCAGAATGTGCATGAACAACACACGCAGCGACGCTTCCCCAGCAACACACACACACACACACACACACACACACACACACACACACACACACACACACACACACACACACACACACACACACACACACACACACACACACACACACACACAACACACACACACACACACACACACACACACACACACACACACACACACACACAGCGCTTAATCCCGCCGTCTTCACACCCAACACAACATGCTGTGGATGAGTCACTGTTTCTGCACCTATTCTTCTGCCTACACATACGTCATGTCCTAGTATGAGCCAATAGGGGAAGGGGATCAACGTCACATGATTCCCTTGTTTGACCCCGGCAAAAACTATATGATTATTGGCAGAATCGCAGAAAGATTAGAATATTTGAACGGTCCATTTTTCATTTTTCACAAGATCGGTGATTGTTGCAATGACCTGCACTACAATATTTCACTATATCTTGCGCTATGACAAAATAAACCCATAAAATGTAACAATGTGAGCGTTCCGTAATGTAATTCCAATGATGAAAGCTTCGTTGTTTCATCCGGTGAAGGAAAGGCGGATTCGGCCAAAACCCGAAATACCCTTATGTGTGTCTTAAAGAACGGGTCCACCAGGGGGTCCAAACGGACCGTTTATGGGTCTGTAACTCTGAGAGTGTACAGATGGAACCAAATGGACCCCGTGAAGGGCAAAAAGCAAGAAAGATATAAAAAACAATGTTATCTACATATTTACACATGGCATATCCATCCAGTACAATACAGAACACAAGGTTTAGCCATAAGGTGCGGAGAATGGAGAATTATCAGTGTGTTTGTACATTATTAATGTTCAAACTCTGCACAGTAACATGGTATCATATGGGGGTCTACGGCCTGACACATGTCAAACTGTGGGGGTCCTGCCCCGCCCGCCCGCCGGTGCCACAGAGACACACCGACACGGCGATACGGTGACATCTCATTTCCAGTGGTATTGTAATGTCAAGGTGCCTCAGACACAGCAGCCATTCTTCTCCCTGATCCTCAGTACAAGCAGCCAGAGGGAAAAAGAGACATCGTTGTGTGTTGTCGGGCAGAAAACCTCTTATCTCCGTAGTTTAACCTTTTTGTGCTTTCTCATAAATGAACGTCCCTCCTTGGTCGTACTACAGCGTCACACGAAAGCGTCAAAAGTACAGTATAGCAGAAACGCGGCGCGAAGCCAAGCTTTTCCAGCTTGTAGATCTGCTATTTTTTTGCTATTTTTTTTTATTTGAATCCTGAAAAGTAAGTGTTTTGGACGTATGAGGTTTCCACCCTGACATGCAGAGACCATATCATGTTTCTAGTGACATCATCACCGCTGTTCACTTTGTAGCCTCTTCACCCATTCAGTACGGGAACGCATCTACACAATGTATTCTACATTTTTGAAAAGAAAATGTTACTATAATATCAGTGGTTGTCAAATCTTTTCATGTCAAGGACCCCCAAAAATGATATGTATTTGGCCGTGGACCCCCATCTCAAAATATGTTTTTCCAGGGACCCCCCAGAACCAAAAATATGTATTCAAAGATTTGCATAAATGTTCATGATTTTTTTAAAATAGCAGATCTACAAGCTCATAGTGCGGCATGAGCGCTATGAGCTTGTAGATCTGCTATTTTTGAATAGCCCGGACAGACAGACAGAAAGACAGACAGACAGACAGACAGACAGACAGACAGACAGACAGACAGACAGACAGACAGACAGACAGACAGACAGACAGACAGACAGACAGTATTATATTATGTAGGCGGTGGAGGAAGGACAAAAAGGAAGAAGTGCATGGTTTATGTAAAGCTCTAATATCTGTGGTGGGTCAGGCTGGTGGAAGAGAAGAGTTTCTCTGTGTTCACTGACACACTGGCCCTGATAGGATGATGAACCACTGTGACTGCTGGAGGCCATTAGACTTACTCTCTATGTCTCTCTCTCTCTCTCTCTTCTCTCTCTCTCTCTCTCTCTCTCTCTCTCTCTCTCTCTCTCTCTCTCTCTCTCTCTCTCTCTCTCTCTCTCTCTCTCAATCCTTGTAACTTGAAGGGGAGTGCCAGTTTAATCCTAATTATCGTAGGTAGACGCCCCACCAATCCCAATTATTAGCATCCTAATTACCATAGGGAGCCGCCCCACCAATCCCTATAAGGCATGACTGCATGGCCCTGCCTGCAGTCACACCTGTGTGTGACTTGCATTTTTTTATTTTTTATTTTTTTGTAGACAGATGCTTTTTTCAGGCGAGTTTTGACAAAAACCAGTGATTCACATCGTTTAATGTCAGGGAATTCCACATTTGGTGGCAGAGTAGTAGAAAGATTGATGCTCTCGTATGCATCTGTGAATGCTTGTTGTGTGAATCAGTGTTTCAGATTGTAAAATCTGTATCGTTCAGTGTTTAGAAAACCATTAGAGTGGTTGGTTGTCCCGGGTTGTGAATAATGGTCGCTCCTCATCTTAACCATAATCTGGGTCACGTCTCGGTCATTAAAGGATCCTACTTAACGTCCCCGAGGTCTGAGTTTAACAGGCCGTCCTTCCAGATCATGTCATCTTCATGGGCTTTAACAGCCTAGTTCATCTGGATAGATTTCAATCATGGATTCCCCTCCACTGTGAGAACGTCCTTCCATAAGAATTGTAGATCGATTAGATTCTGTACAATCAGACCTGTTATTCAGTAATAATAGAGCACCGAAATTCTGACATCACTGCCAAATCCTAGAATATGTTGTTATCGTTGGATAAGATTGTGTCCACAATCCCATCCATGTTGTATTGATGTTGGTTCCATAGGAGAGATGTTGGTTCCTGCTTTTCGTGTATAGGGGGGCGGGTTTAAAATTAGCGCGGAGAGAATGCGCCTGATCCATTGGTTCACCGATCTGTCCGTCAGCCCCCGCCCCGTCAACAAAACATTACGAGCGACGCCCACTGTACTCTGATTGGTTGGGGAAATGAAACACTTCCTATACCGGGTAGACAGACGCGCTGGTCCAGGCTTTTATTTTTCAGCAAAACTAAACAATAAAAGCCTGGAGATCGAGGCTATAGGAGAGATGACAGGCACACGCTGATAAAAAATAACAATTATTTAATGAAGTAATGCAGATGTTTAACAATAATTAAACTCTTGAGAGTGTAAAATTAAACCAAATGGACCCGAACGGGTCCATTTGGTTTCATTTTACACTCTCAGAGTTAAAGATCTACTGTATAAGGGTCCATTTGGTTACCAACTCTCCACCATTTATCTGGGGACCACCTGGAACCCCCTCAAGGACCACTGGTGGTCCCCGGACCACTGGTTGAGAACCACTGCATCTGAAGGAGATTCTACTGAGACATACAATCTAATCCTCACGCTGTCACAAATGTTCTGCCAACATCGGCCTTTAATCACTCTTTATTATAGTGGCGTCAAGTGCGTCCTCGACACGTACGTACTGTCCGCACGGCCCTCAGGGACTCCACTGCATCTCAGCACCATGTCGGATAATAATAGCAACGATGTCATTCATGTCGTCTTTGTCGGGTGGAAAACTCATATCTCCAAAACTGTTTCTTTTCAGGATTCAAATAAAAAAAAAATAGCAAAAAGTAGCAGATCTACAAGCTATGCGTATTATTAAACATATCAGTGAAATGGATTCTCCCATTTCCTACGTTCTCTCGACACATACCCCTGCAGTACCTCTGCAGACCCCTAGGGGTATGCTGTGTCCCTATTAGCCGACCCGATCAGAATTGAATGAGCAACGAAGGCGTGTAATAACAATAAATTCAGTTGTTATTCCTCCGCGTGTGTCTGAGTCCATGTCTCTGACCATCATCGTCAGTAAGGACCCCCTCCCTATCCCCCCCAACCCCCCCCCCCCCCCCTCTGTCTGCCTCTATGAAGTGTTATGGTGACATTTCAGCTCTACACCCCCCCATCCTCCCCATAGTATACTGACACACTCCCATCTCCTCCCGTCTCTTATTGAAATGCCCTTTTGTGCTGCTAGTGTATTATAGGCTATGTTTTTTATTATAGGCTATATGTGTTATAGGCTATGTTTTTATTTTAGGCTATGTTTTTTATTATAGGCTATGTATCATAGGCTATGTAGTTTCTTTTTACTGCTAGTGTATTATAGGCTATGTTTTACACTATACTGTTTCCCCAGTCTGGGAACTCATTCGGTAAATAAAAAATCACACCCTGTGTGAAGTGGGCGGTGTCTTGCTAGCTAATCACAATACTGAATGGAGTCAACCAATCATGTACAAAAAATAAATACATTTATTGAAACACTCTTTATGATGGACGGAACCATAACTTGAAAAAAACCAATTTATGGTTTTTTTCAAGTTATGGTTTCTTATATAGGGCTATGCACATGTGTCATGTGACACTGGCCAATCACAGTCCTGAATAGACTGTGATTGGCCAATCACAGCGCAGGATAATTGTACAAATTTCCTGGGCCCAGATCACAGCGCAGGATAATGTACAAATTTCCAAACCTCACTTATAGGGGCGGTTTCACCGCCCAAAAAAAGAAAAGGGGAAAAAAATACATTGTTTTTCCTTTGTTTTTGCCTCTAGGGGCATCACCTCCTTTTTTGTGTAAAACAGGAACTCAGTTTGGCTCCTCCCCTTTCTTAGTCTACTTCTCCCGGGTGTTTCTGTGTTTATTCCTACTAAGAACAACAATACATGTTGAAGGGATAGTTCACCCCCAAAAATACATTTTTTTTTCCATGGATTGGTCACCCCATGCATGCAGACTTGAATTCATGGATATTGTTTTAGTTTTAGTCTCATTCCTAAGACAATTATTTGATGATCAGCAGCGGTTCCGGTAGGAGACACAAAGAGTCTCCTTTGTGTCTCCTACCAAGAACCGCTGCCTATACCTATACGGCCTAGGAATGAGACAAAAATAGATGTTTTAAAAAGAGATGTTTTAGGTCTGGAGCTGAAGAGGTTTAGGAAGCAGACGGTATTATAGTTTAGATCATCTACATACGTCCACAAAGGGTTGAACTACAGGATAATTAACATACATTATGCTAATGTTATTAGTAGGCTTTACTGCTACTGTGATTAATGGACTTAATCATAACGGTGGTAATGAGGATACAGTGACAGTCACACTACTCTTAGAAATATCACTCAAACCCCCCCCCCCCCATGTAAAGAAGAGTATTAATCTGCTCTCTCTTACATCAGAAGTCCAGTGTCAAAGGAGTAGTTCACCCCAAAAAAAAATACTTATTTTCTATCAATTACACGCCTCATGAAGCCTTGAATTCATTCACTTTTTGTCGCATTCCTAAGCCAATCATTTAACCGGCAAAAAAGATGCTAATATATCCGGTAAGAGAATCAAAGGAGACTCTTTGTGTCTCCTACTGCCTGGACCCACCCGGTCATCAAATTATTGGCTTATGAATGAATAAAACAAAAAATATATCCATGAATTCAATGAATTCAATGAATTCAATGCTTCATGGGGTGTGTAAGATAGAAAATAAGTATTTTTTTGGGTGAACTACTCCTTTAACCTGTTCTTTCTTACATCCAGTCTTAAGTCCAGTGTTAAAGGTAGGGTAAGTGATTTGTTGTGGTATTTATTTATTTTTTATTAAAAAGGTTAAAGTAGTATATTGTGATAGTAATCATTGCTACAGAGTGTTTGTGCGGTCACAGAGGTCTCTCCAGCTCTTTAGTAAACACAATATTGTACATTTTCAGGTAGGTGACAACATTTAAGCAATCAGGAGAGAGCACTGAACATGCATTTCCTGTTTAATAAAGAGCTGGAGAGACGTGGAGACTCCTTTTACTGAATAAACACTCTATAGCAATGAGTACTATCACAATATAGAGCTATGTAACACTTATTCTAACCAAAGTACTTACCCTGTCTTTAAGTTAACTCTGAGAGAGTTACACATGGATAAATTGACACAGTGGGTTTTTACTGTGGTTTAGTATTCTGTTCCAACCAGGCTTGATAAGATGACAATTGACTGCCTTCACAATACATTTTGACGGACATGTCCAATCGTATTGGAAATGGAATGGAGTTTGACTGGCGCCGCCTGTGTGTGCGTGTGTGTGTGTGTGTGTGTGTGTGTGTGTGTGTGTGTGTGTGTGTGTGTGTGTGTGTGTGTGTGTGTGTGTGTGTGTGTGTGTGTGTGTGATCTTATCGTGTATGTTTTCAGGCGGTTATGATGGCAGCAAAAGGCACACAGTCACACACACACATGTACAAACCCCATATGGAGAGAGATACGGCTAAATGCCAAGGACACACACATACAGTACAGACCACTTTACACTGCAGTTGATAAACAGTAAACACATTTTTTGCTTTACATTTCTGTGTGTGCGTGTACGTGTACGTGTGCGTGTGCGTGTGTGTGTACGTGTCCGTCCAAGTGCATGTGCATGTGTGTGTTTGCGTGTGTGTGTGTCTATGTGCGTGTGCAGGTGTGTGTGTGTACGTGCGTGTGTGTCTTTGTGCGTGTGCATGTGTGCGTGCTGCGCGCAGCGCGCGCGCGTGTGTGTGTCCATGTGCGTGTGTCCATGTGCGTGTGTGTGTGTGTGTGTGTGTGTGTGTGTGTGTGTGTGCATGCCTGCATGTGTGTGTTT
>NC_137613.1:2904247-2911747 GCF_963280865.1 Gymnoscopelus braueri | reverse complement strand
GGGGGGGGGGGGTATTATTAGAGGAAACAACACAGTGTGTTCATTGTCCACCCAGAGCCAGACCCAGAAGGTCAAGGTCAGTTCTGCCGTGTTTACGGGATGCAGAAGCAGCTCCGCTGTGCCTGGCTCCACACACTAGGCAGCAGTGGTGGAAAGTAACTAAGTACATGTACTCAAGTACTTTACGTACTTTAAGTACTTTAAGTACGATCTTGAGTTAACTCTCTCAGTGCCACGCCCCGAGATATCCCGAGTTTTTCCCGAGTACCCTCAGTGCCAGCACGAGAAATCCCGAGTTTTTACTTTTGACTGTGATCGCGCTATTCTGTTTATTTTTCATGATCACTTTCGCTTCCTGACTCCTTCAGACTCATTGGGTTCCGGTTTCATGACGCAGATTCCGTTTCCGGTTCTAATTTTTTTCCCGCGATCATTTTTGGCCAAAATAGGGAAAGTCACGGTTTTTCACACGGTATAAAAAACAAACGGAGAGGTCCACGTCTACTCTCTTTGGTCTGGGTGACGATCAGTCATCGTAGTCGTGTATCACATCGTAATTTAGCCCCATCAACGATTGTCAAAAATGTCAACATCCGGTTATGACCGGATATGACGTGAGCCTGTTTGGGAGGGGGCGAGTGAGCCAGCGAGATCATCAATGTGTCGATGTGTTGCTCTCTACTGGTAGAACTGTATTATGGGTTTAAAACCCCAATCAGATCATTTATTTGAATGAAAAATTACAAACAAAAAAAAACGCAAATTGCTGGCACTGGGGGAGTACTTTATGAAAATACTCTTGGCACTGAAAGAGTTAATGTCCAATACTTTTACCTCGACATCTCAGAGGCAAATATTGTACTTTTACTCCACTACAATTATTTGAACACTTTAGTTACTAGTTACTTTGCCGATATAAATTACTATATTATAAAACATGCATTAACCACTTTAGCCCTATTTTATACCTAGGCTATTTGAAAACAGCCGATCTACAAGCTCACAACGTGTCGCGATGCGACGCGTTGTGAGCTTGTAGATCTGCTGTTTTCAAATATTTCTGTACTTTTACTTTTGGTACTCTAAGTGTATTTTGATGCCAAATACCTTTGGACTTCTACTCAAGTAACATTTTGAACACAGGCCTTTTACTTGTAACAGAGTATTTTTTACATTGTTGTATTGATACTTTTACTTAAGTAAAATATCTGATTACTTCTTCCACCCACCACTGGTGTTTAGGACCATGCAGGGATGCAGAAGTAGCTCTGCTGTGCCTGGCTCCACTCTACAGACATACTGTAGGTCCTTTTCATGGATGTTACTGTAATCATGTTGATCCACTAAAGTGGTAACCTCGATCTCCAGGCTTTTATTGTTTAGTTTTGCTAAAAAATAAAAGCCTGGCCCAGCGCGTCTGTGTACTCGGTATGAGGAAGTGTTTCACTTCCCAACCAACCAGAGTGCAGTGGGCGTCGCTCGTAATGTTGTGTTAACGGGGCGGGGGTTGACGGACAGATCGGTGAACCAATGGGATCAGGCGCAAGCTCTCGCCGGCTCTATACACCCGCCCCTCTATACACGAAATCAGGAGCGTTGGGGCAGCCTACTAAAGTGGTGATTGGTCCACCTATAGCTTAAGAAACAAGCTCACTGTTGTGGGCTTGCAGATCAGCTTTTTTAACGATTTATGTCAAAACATATTGCGATATTTGATTTAGTTCCACATGGCCCAGCCTGTTGTTTTCTCACTGTTGGGTTCACCTCTCCTCAGTGTGTGTGTGTGTGTGTGTGTGTGTGTGTGTCTATGTGTGTGTGTGTGTGTGTGTGTGTGTGTGTGTGTGTGTGTGTGTGTGTGTGTGTGTGTGTGTGTGTGTGTGTGTGTGTGTGTGTGTGTGTGTGTGTGTGTGTGCGCGCGTGCTTGCGTGCGTGCGTGTGTCTGTGTGTCTGTGTCTGTGTCTGTGTGTGTGTCTGTGTCTGTGTGTGTGTGTGTGTGTGTGTGTGTGTGTCTGTGTCTGTGTCTGTGTGTGTGTCTGTGTGTGTGTGGGTGTGTGTGTGTGTGTGTGTGTGTTTTAACTCTCCAGGCAGCAAACCTGCCGACCCTCCGCTCTACTGAGGTGTAGGCATGTGGCCCGCCCCCAGGAGGCGCTGTTTTACGTCTCTGGTTCACCGAGGCGTACAACTGTGTGGCATCTGGCTCGCTGCCAGGCTGTGATGGACGGTCTGCCCTCTGCCCGTCTGAGGAGGACAGCATGGCATCATGTTAGCTCACTGGGCCGACCGCTAGAGTTATGGTTCCTCTACATCCAACATCATGTTAGCTCACTGGGCCGACCGCTAGAGTTATGGTTCCTCTACATCCAACCATCATGTTAGCTCACTGGGCCGACCGCTAGAGTTATGGTTCCTCTACATCCAACCATCATGTTAGCTCACTGGGCCGACCGCTAGAGTTATGGTTCCTCTACATCCAACCATCGTGTTAGCTCACTGGGCCGACCGCTAGAGTTATGGTTCCTCTACATCCAACCATCATGTTAGCTCACTGGGCCGACCGCTAGAGTTATGGTTCCTCTACATCCAACCATCATGTTGGCTCACCGGGCCGACCGCTAGAGTTATGGTTCCTCTACATCCAACCATCATGTTAGCTCACTGGCCGACCGCTAGAGTTATGGTTCCTCTACATCCAACCATCATGTAGCTCACTGGGCCGACCGCTAGAGTTATGGTTCCTCTACATCCAACCATCATGTTAGCTCACTGGGCCGACCGCTAGAGTTATGGTTCCTCTACATCCAACCATCATGTTAGCTCACTGGCCGACCGCTAGAGTTATGGTTCCTCTACATCCAACCATCATGTTAGCTCACTGGGCCGACCGCTAGAGTTATGGTTCCTCTACATCCAACCATCATGTTAGCTCACTGGGCCGACCGCTAGAGTTATGGTTCCTCTACATCCAACCATCATGTTAGCTCACTGGGCCGACCGCTAGAGTTATGGTTCCTCTACATCCAACCATCATGTTAGCTCACTGGGCCGACCGCTAGAGTTATGGTTCCTCTACATCCAGTGTTGTGCCTGAACGCGTTCAATGAAGGATCGTTCATGAACTCGTTCATATTTTGGGCGAACGTGAACTGAACGTACTGTATTTCCGCTAGATGAACGTTATTGTGAATACGTTCATTCTGGCGTTTGTGAATAGCGGTCTCTCACAGTATAATCTCTCAAGAACAGATTCTGCTCTGCGTTTGAATCTGTCGGGGGGTTCGTCATAACGTGTACGCACTTGCCTGCAAGTGGGCGTGCCTTCAGATCAGGAAGCAGGCCGCGCTTTACCCAATCAAATGAGGTGGGCAGGATTTACGTGTGTGCCGATCCTTCCCCACTAGAAACAAGCCGAAACTCATTTAACAACAGCGTCCTCGAAGCCGACAAGACCACGGAAAGTTAGTAACATTAATAAATTGCTCTTTCATCATAGAAACAAGTGGGCTTATAACCAAAACGATCCATGTTCTTTGGGAGAATTGGTGTTAGTGTTCCGTGGAGAAATATTGTTAGTGGGAATGAAAACATAGTCGCACCACCGGAAGTGGAGCACTGAAGGCAGACCAAAAACCCCGGTTTCCTTGCGCACGGGTGCTCCATCCAGCTCCCCCCAGAGCCAAGTAAAGAGTAAAAAACAGCAGAGGGCGCAATTTTTTATTTTTATTTGGCGATGGGTTCCCAGATTGCTCACAGTATAACTTCGTGCAAGAGTGTGCCATATTTCCAAGAGCCTTCCAGGCGAAAACCCAGCTAAAACACACCATAAACAGGCCTTAATATGTAGCGGAAAACCACCCAATCTGGCAACCCATGGCTGTCACACTAACAAATGCGTCATCACAACAATGCGGAGCAGGCGAGCAGCATGGACGAAGGCAGCACTTTACTGGCCTAGAAGGAGGGCGGGTGGATGGTCACAAACGTAACATTCGGACCTGCGAGGCACACCGTTGCTCTGATCCGCACCAAACTATAGGCACACACACTGTTCACAGGTCTGCCATGACAATAGTCACACCAGGGACCACATGTGGTGGGAGGGAGACACCAGGTTGATGCCAGGTTGAAAAGTGGTTTAAAAATCAGTGCACATCAGTAGCTCATCAAAAACATTTCCTCATAACCGTAAAAAACTACATTCTTACACAATTTCCATTCAGTTTGAGAAACACTTGAGTTGATGAGGTGCATCTTGGTCGCTGTGTGCAAATTACATCTAATAAATGTCTCGCAGTTAGAATTCCCCACCGCTCTGAAACGTCCTGCCATTAGAGCAGAAATAAACACAACAGCACTGATGCATTGTGGGGAGAAGTTTCCCTTTTCACTGCCTGTCTGGCGCGCTGTGCTGTGCTGTGGTGTGTGAGTGTTTGTTTCCTGTACTTTGTGAGCTGTACTTGTTGTGTACAGTACAGTGTTAGAGGCCTTGAATAACGTCCGTGCATTTATGGCTTGAAGCTTTTCTGTTCTGTCAGACGACTGGTGGAATTCCTGTTTCAAACGCTGGATTCTTCCACATGTCAGTGAGCAGGACATCTGTGACACCTCAGCCACTAACAAGATCCCATTCCTTCCATAACAAGCTCCGCCGGCTTTGTCCATATACCACTCCGACACACACACGCACGCACGTGTGTGCACGCGCACACACATCCTCACGCACACACGCACGCACACGCACGCTCGCTCAGTATGCTGGGATGAATGAAAAAAGAAAGAAGAATATCCACTTATTGTGGAGAATTTAGAATTCTCTTCCAGTTGACTGTTATTCTCTGTGTCCACTGGCTCAGCTGCCTTCAGATGTTTCATTTATCCCAGTGGAGGAGAGAGGTACTGCAACCGCATCACTATCATTATCATCACTCAGCCAGGGATATATAAATACATGCAGCGTCTTTGTCGATGTTCTAGACCAGTGGTTAAGAATACACGCGGTGACAAATATCACCCTCCACCCCACCCGGCTCCCCTCCCCCGAACACGGGGCAACTTGTGTTGGCAAAGAAGCTCGACAAAGCCGTATTGGTTGTATTAACAATTTACAATTACTAGCCATTTAGCAGACGCTCTTATCCAGGGCGACTTGCGAGTGTGAGATCAGAATAAGTAGAGGAAAACTTGAGCTCTATAGTAAATAAACTACACGGTAAATAGTCACAGAACAATGTATAATAGTGCCTCCAAAAAACTAGGACACATACTGTAGGTAGATAAACAATGAACCTATTGTATCTGTCAACACCAGTGTTGATTTCGTCGACTAAAACTATGAGGACTACCGACTACCTACCAAATAAAAGACTGAATATATTGACAATTTTGTCATCAAAAAGAAACAAAAGAAAACTAGACTAAAATGTTAGTGAGGGGCTAGTGGAGAAGAGATCCAGTAGAACTAAAAGACAAGTCATTTTATGTTTGGTTGCGCTCGGGTGTTGCACTCTGAGAATAGCCGATCTACAAGCTCACAACACATCGCAGTGTGACGCGTTGTGATCTTGTAGATCTGCTGTTTTCAGCATGCAACCAAGTGTAAAATCAGCCTTTACGATGCCATCAAGGCACCACCGAAATACATTTTAGTCGACTATAATCTTATGATATTTTGTCGACTAAAACTAGACAAAAACTAAAGCATTTCAGAATGACAAAAATATGACAAAAACTAAATAGAATTGTATTCAAAAGACTATGACTAAAACTACATAAAAATCTGCAAAATCAACACTGGTGGACACATTCTTATCTTCTTAGAAATACAGGGTTAGATACAGTAAACTAACACCAAGGAGAGTGAAGTGTAGTCTGACACTGAAGAGGTGCGTCTTCAGACTAAGTCAGTACAATGGGAGTGACTCTGCAGTTCTGACTGCAATGGAGGACTATTGAATTGTTTGTGCCTTGACGTCTTGTCCCTTATCAGCACCTTTAAGGACCTTGGGAGAAAACCACAGACAGTTTTTTTTTTCCATTTTTTTCACTCCGTTGCATCTCCCAAAGGTCACCGTGAAGCCCGGAGGAGAGAATAAGATGCAGTTTGTGTATCTTCTGACAGCTCTGCTCTGACCTCTGTGCTGATGGGTGACAGACACGGAAGCCGTGACATTTCATGACAGATGACAAGCAGTCAGTCTGAGCCCCAAAAAAACACATCAACGCTGTTGTCCTGCTTTGACTGGACTGATCTCAGGCTGTCACCATGACGACATATACGTTGAAGATTAATTTGCACGCAAACAATTTTTTTTTTCTTTAGATCTTTTCTAAACTGTTGAAAAATAGCAAACATAGTCAATCTGCATGTGTGGATCTGCTATTTTTCACTGTTTTGGAACAATTTTTTAAAGGATTGTCTGTCCTGATGAAGGTCTAACGACCTTAAATATTTTGATCTTTATTCAACGTTTCGTTGAATAAAGATCAAAATATTTTGCAGGTTCCAGACAGTGTGCGAGTCCTTTTCTTTGATGTCATTATCAGAGATCCCCTTCTGAACATTTTTGAAAACAAAGCATGAAATAAGGCTCAAGTGATTCAAACCAAGAAAATAGAACACTTTAGCCGTCGACGATACAATATCCAAAACCCCAGACATGAACTCATCTCATATCAATATACGGACGGTACATCATAATAATAATTGCTATATTTCCCAGGCCTAGTTTATCCCTCCTTCAGGTCCCAGTACCAGTCAGCTCTTTGCCAACAGAGGCCCGAGTGCCAAGCCGTGCCGCTCTGCTCTGCAGCGGTGCAGTGAAGCCCTTCTCACATGCGTAGCGGCACCACAATGCTGATGAGCCGTGTAAAACGTCTCTTTTCCCTAAAAGGGACTGGCTGACGGGCTGCCGCTATATCCTCTGACTAGCCTTATGAAACATGCTATATCCTCTGACTAGCCTTATGAAACATGCTATATCCTCTGACTAGCCTTATGAAACATGCTATATCCTCTGACTAGCCTTATGAAACATGCTATATCCTCTGACTAGCCTTATGAAACATGCTATATCCTCTGACTAGCCTTATGAAACATGCTATATCCTCTGACTAGCCTTATGAAACATGCATGGACAGGGGGTTGGGTTTGAGTCCCCGGTGGAGCTCTGTAGGCTTTATCTAATGAAACCACAACCGCTCCGCTAAACGTTGTCCTTCCATGAACCGCCTGTTCTGCTGAGGATAATAAAGTAGACTTTGTGTAAAGAATAACCTCCCCCAGCAGTGGTGTAAAGTAACTAAGTACATTTACTCGAGTGCTGTACATACAGTATAAGTACAGTTTTGAGGTAGTTTTTACTTTGGTGGAGTATTTCCAATTTTCAGTACTATTACTTCTACTCCACTACATCTCAGAGGCACATATTGTACTTTTACTCCACTACAATTATTTGAAAACTTGAATAACTAGTTACTTTGTAGATTTTGATTAGCATTATAAAA